>NC_041398.2:135489556-135539556 GCF_900747795.2 Erpetoichthys calabaricus | reverse complement strand
TATGTTATTGCAATCCGCAGCGGGAGTGTTTCTATAAACTTAATTTAAACTTACGTTTTACACCGTGCTTTGTTTCCCTTATGAAGATGCTTGTATGCTTTACTCGCTCGCTTCTTATTGTTTCACTACCTTCTCAATTGTTTAATGAATTTTTTGTTCTTCACTGTTTGCGGCTCCTCCTTCATTTCTCCCTACTGCGTTCACAGTCTTTTCAAGTGATTACGTGGGAGGCGTGATGACGTGACACTCAACTCCTCCTCCCACGGCCATCGAGCTGCCGTCCATTACAGTATATTGTGAAAAAAGAGGTTCCAGTTATGACCATTACACGTTGAATTTCGAAATGAAACCTGCCTAACTTTTGTAAGTAAGCTGTAAGGAATCAGCCTGCCAAATTTCAGCCTTCCACCTACACGGGAAGTTGCAGAATTAGTGATGAGTCAGTCAGTCAGTCAGTCAGTCAGTGAGTCAGTGAGGGCTTTGCCTTTTATTAATTAGTATAGATATATATATATATATATATATATATATATACTGTATATATACATATCTACTTATTGGCTCCTGTATTTAGGATATAGCGGGTTGGATAATGGATGGATGGACATCTGTATGCATAGCCCTATTTGCCCGTTTTCGTTTTTTTTCTTTCTTCAGTAATATTTCAGTAAACCCGGAGCTTGTCAGTTCAAATCCTGGTACTGACACCACTGTGTGACCCTGAGGAAGTCACTTCACCTGCCTGTGCTGCAAAAAACAAAAGTAATGTAACAAATTGTACCTCAGATGTTGTAAGTTGCTGGAATAAAGGCATAAGTAAAATAGATAAATATGTATTATACACATAGGAACTATTCATTTATTTTCAGTTAAGTCATCTGCAGCAAACTTTTATAAATGAGGGTTTCTCATTTTTATATAGTGCAAACTGTTTCTTCTTCATTGACGTTTTCTCTTGGAGAGCTTTTTTCATTTCATTGAAAATTAAAGCAGCAGCTGCCAAAATATGTAGCTTTCTTATTAATTTTTCAACATTGTGTAAAATAAATGTATAAAGTAACATAAAAGGTTTAAATACTGGTTATCCTTTTACACTAAAATATTACTAAAGAGATACAAAAAAAGTAAAATGGATATGTTCTTTTTCTTTAAGGAGATTAAATATTACTGAAGAAAGAAAAAAAAATTAAACAGCCAAATGGGGCTATGCATACGAACTTAAAAGGTTTAAATAAAACAGAAATATATATTTTATTTTTACTTGCTTAACTTGTGGAGGGTGTATCCTGTAGCAAAGCCCTAACTTTTTTCGTGAAAGCCCGTTTCAGTCAATAAGTCTTAAAAAAACGTGTAAAGATATTGACAATAAGCTAAGCAAACCCAGGAAGAGATGGAATCGTTTAAATCAAGTATCATTACATCTTCCTTTCTTAAAGAGAAGTAAGGCAGTACTTATAAGCTTACATATTTATATATAGACATACATACATATATATATCTATATCCGAAGCCGTGCAAGCACACTCTTGAGAATGCAACGTATAGTTGTACAGAAGAAAAGCAATCTTGCCTCAAATGAATAGCAACCTATTGTAGGTCTATGAACTTAATTTAAACTTTAGGTTTACACGGTGCTTTCTTTCCGAAGTACCTGGACTCATGAATATGTCTGTATGTGTCAGTCGGTCAAATCCACGCGCTTCGCACCAGCGAAGTACCGCTTTTAAATTTTTATTAAGAAGAAAATAAAACCTTTTTAAATTGAGGGAAAATATACTAATAACAATTTGTTAAGGATCTGTTTTTTTGTGAAGCTGCCTTTACTTGAGTGATCACTTCGACCTGACTTGGTGGCCAACTATAAGCGTTACCTGGTGGGTAACCACCCATACAATCAGATTGTGAATCAGACTACGAATGCCGTGAATGTAATTACACACTCACTGCACTTGCTTACGGTAATCGAACCTCGGACGTCAGCGCTAGAGGGGCTTAGCAGCGGTGAAGTATTGCTTTTAAATTTTAAATAAGAACAAAAGAAAACCTCAGAGGTTCGATTCCTGTAAGGGAGTGAAGTGAGTGGCTGGTTACCTACCAGGTAACGCTTATGGTTGGACAGCAAGTGACGTAACATCAGCCACGGTGCCTTCAGTTGTGAGAAGCAGATCATAGAATGATTGAAAATAGTTTTGCATTTACCTTTTTAGTAAAAGGCGAGCTTTTAAGCCTGAGAAATCACCCCGTAAATGCACACGTTTAATTGTGGCTGGTTACCTACCAGGTAACGCTTATGGTTGGACAGCAAGTGACGTAACATCAGCCACGGTGCCTTCAGTTGTGAGAAGCAGATCATAGAATGATTGAAAATAGTTTTGCATTTACCTTTTTAGTAAAAGGCGAGCTTTTAAGCCTGAGAAATCACCCCGTAAATGCAGACGTTTAATTGCACATGTGTTAATATGTATGGTTACACAGTATTAAAAGACAGTGAACAACGTCATTTACCTTTGTTCCCGCGTTTGATAAAAGGCGAGCTTTTAAGCCTGAGAAATCACCCCGTAAATGCACACGTTTAATTGCACATGTGTTAATATGTATGCTTACATAGTATTAAAAGACACTCAAAAATTAACGTCATTTACCTTCGTTCCCGCGTTTGACTCGTGCTGTAAATCTCTTCCTTGTTTTTAGTTCATGTGATTACGTAGGAGGCGTGATGACGCGATACGTGACTCCGCCTCCTCCATTAGAGTAGATGGACAAAAAACATGTTCCAGTTATGACCATTACGCATAGAATTTCGAAATGAAACCTGCCTAACTTTTGTAAGTAAGCTGTAAGGAATGAGCCTGCCAAATTTCAGCCTTCCACCTACACGAGAAGTTCGAGAATTAGTGATGAGTCAGTCAGTCAGTCAGTCAGTCAGTGAGTCAGTGAGGGCTTTGCCTTTTATTAATATGTATAGATATACATCCCCGTGCTTCGCAGAGGTGAAGTACTGCTTTTAAATTTTTATTAAGAAGAAAACCTTTTTAAATTGAGTGAAAATATACCATTAACAATTTGTTAAGGATCTGTTTTTTTGTGAAGCTGCCTTCACTTGAGTGATCACTTTGAGCTTTAAGCCTGAGAAATCACCCCGTAAATGCACACGTTTAATTGCACATCTGTTAATATGTATGCTTACACAGTATTAAAAGACACTCAACAATTACACAGTATTAAAAGACACTCAACAATTAACGTCATTTACCTTCGTTCCCGCGTTTGACTCGTGCTGTAAATCTCTTCCTTGTTTTCAGTTCACGTGATTACATAGAAGGCGTCATACATGATGACGCGATACGTGACTCTGCCTCCTCCATTAGAGTATATGGACAAAAAACAGGTTCCAGTTATGACCATTACGCATAGAATTTCGAAATGAAACCTGCCTAACTTTTGTAAGTAAGCTGTAAGGAATGAGCCTGCCAAATTTCAGCCTTCTACCTACACGGTTAAGTTGGAGAATTAGTGATTAGTGAGTCAGTCAGTCAGTGATTCAGTCAGTGAGGGCTTTGCCTTTTATTAGTATAGAAAATTGAGGTATATGAACTGTGAACTTGAAAAAGAATAGCGTGCGTGAACTGCATGCTGTGAGAGGAAAAAACAGTGACCAAAGTGAAACTGGGAATACAATGGGTTGTATTATTTTACATGTGTATTACGTCACAATTTGTGTTTAGCGGCCATTTTACCAGGGAATGTCGAAGATGTACGTCGCTCAGTTGGATGCAGAAAGTTCGATGCGGTATTGCAAGTAAAGTCCAATTGCAGACAAGAATGACAAAACATAAAATTTACCTTTCTCTTTTTGGAATCACTAGTTGTAGGGCGGCGGCACGGTGGCGCAGTGGTAGCGCTGCTGCCTCGCAGTTAGGAGACCCGGGTCCTCCCTGCATGGAGTTTGCATGTTCTCCCCGTGTCTGCGTGGGTTTCCTCCCACAGTCCAAAGACATGCAGGTTAGGTGGATTGGCGATTCTAACTTGGCCCTAGTGTGTGCTTGGTGTGTGGGTGTGTTTGTGTGTGTCCTGTGGTGGGTTGGCAACCTGCCAGGGATTGGTTCCTGCCTTGTGCCCTGTGTTGGCTGGGATTGGCTCCAGCAGACCCCCATGACCCTGTGTTCAGATTCAGCAGGTTGGAAAATGGATGGATAGTTGTAGGGCATTGATTCTTTTCCTTTTGTCGAATATATCGGTTGACTGTACTAAATACTGCTGTTTGTGAATCATCAGCATAGCCTAGTTTTAAGTTAGGAACCTAGTCAGGGTTGACTTCATCCTGCATATATGCTGGTGTTCCTGTCAAAAAGATGCTTTGCTGAGTTACAAGAGAATTTGCTGATTTGGAATTGAAAGCAAATACTTCATATTTAATTAAAAGAAACCTTTTCGATAATACAAATAATCTTTTCAAAATGGATTTACTTAAAGATAAAAACTCACTATGGAGTACAGGATGTTTTTAACATTTCATCATTAATTATGTCTAAAAACTCATTATGGAGTACAGGATGTTTTTAACATTTCATCATTACTTATGTCACTTTTATTTCCCTATTTTGGAAGGCACTATTGTGTACGTATGTATGAACGCTGGACAAAACATTGCCTGCCTTCTCCCAGTATGTGGATTGTAACACCCGGGGAAATAAGACTATTGACCTAATGTATGCAAACGTTAAAGACACATACAGCGCCACCCCACTGCCTGCACTTGGGAAAGCAGATCATAACCTGATTCTGCTTCAGCCTCACTACAAACCCAGAGTGAGGGAGCTACCTACAACCACACGCTCATTCAGGAAGTGGTCCCCTGAGGCAGAGCAAGCTCTGAGAGACTGCTTTGGAACTACGGACTGGGATATCCTGCAGGGATCATATAGTGAGGACATTGAGGAGGTTGTTAACTGCACTACTGACTACATCAACTTCTGTATGGACATTGTAGTTCCAGTAAGAACAGTACGCTTATATGCTAACAACAAGCCATGGATTACAAGTGACATCAAGGGCCTTTTGAACCAGAAGAAAAGGGCTTTTAAAGGTGGTGATCAGCATGAGCTCAAGCGCGTGCAGAAGGAACTCAGAGTCCAGCTCAGGGCGGCGAAGGAGCAGTTCAGGAGCAAGCTGGAGCAGAAGTTACAGAATAACAGCATGAAGGAAGTGTGGGATGGGATGAAGATCATCACTAGCTGCAGCTCGAAGCGGGGTGCCACCATCGAAAGAGACATGGAGAGAGCAAACCAGATGAACAACTTCTTTAACAGGTTTGACCACCCTAACCCACTCTCAGCACAGAGTACTGCACCCTCTACCCATCCTTCTGCGGTTGCCAGCATAGGAGAGAGTTTCCCCCCCACCCACAATTACAACAGCCCAGGTAAGCAGAGAGCTGAGGAGACTTCGTGCCAGCAAAGCAGTGGGTCCAGATGGAGTATTACCACGACTGCTGAAGGCCTGTGCATTGGAGCTTGGGAGTCCTCTACAGCGTATCTTCAACCTGAACCTGGAACAGGGGGGAGTCCCGAGGCTTTGGAAAACATCTTGCATCACCCCAGTCCCAAAGGTATCACGTCCTAGTGAGCTGAATGACTTCCGGCCTATTGCCCTGACGTCACATGTGATGAAGACCATGGAGCGGCTGCTGCTTCACCACCTGAGGACACAGGTCTGCCACGCCCTCGACCCTCTGCAGTTCGCATACCAGGAGAAGGTGGGAGCGGAGGATGCCATCATCTATATGCTACGCCCATCCCTCTCCCACTTGGACAGAGGCAGTGGTGCTGTAAGAATTATGTTTCTGGATTTCTCTAGCGCCTTCAACACCATCCAACCTCTGCTCCTTAGGGACAAGCTGACAGAGATGGGAGTAGATTCATACCTTGTGGTATGGATTGTGGACTATCTTACAGACAGACGTCAGTATGTGCGTCTTGGGAACTGCAGGTCTGACATTGTGGTCAGCAGCACAGGAGCGCCACAGGGGACTGTACTTTCTCCGGTCCTGTTCAGTCTATATACATCGGACTTCCAATACAACTCGGAGTCCTGCCACGTGCAAAAGTTCGCTGACAACATTGGTATCGTGGGCTGCATCAGGAGTGGGCAAGAGGAGGAGTATAGAAACCTAACCAAGGACTTCATTAAATGGTGCAACTCAAACCACCTACAACTGAACACCAGCAAAACCAAGGAGCTGGTGGTGGATTTTAGGAGGACCAGGCCCCTCATGGACCCCGTGATCATCAGAGGTGACTGTCTGCAGAGGGTACAGACCTATAAATACCTGGGAGTGCAGCTGGATGATAAATTGGACTGGACTGCCAATACTGATGCTCTGTGCAAGAGACGACAGAGCCTACTACACTTCCTTAGAAGGCTGGCGTCCTTCAACATCTGCAATAAGATGCTGCAGATGTTCTATCAGACGGTTGTGGCGAGCACCCTCTTCTACACACGGTGGTGTGCTGGGGAGGCAGCATAAAGAAGAGGGACGCTTCATGACTGGACAAACTGGTGAGGAGGGCAAGCTCTATTGTGGACACGGAGCTGGACAGTTTGACATCCGTGGCAGTGCGACGGGAACTGAGCAGGCTCCTGTCAATCATGGAGAATCCACTGCACTGAAAAGTATCATCTCCAAACAGAGGAGCAGCTTCAGCGATAAACTGCTGTCATGGTCTTGCTCCACTGACTGACTGACTAGAACGTTCCTCACCCACACTATGCGACTCTTCAATTCCACCCTTGGGTAAATGTTAATAGTATACAAAGTTACTGTCTGTTATACCTGCATTTTTATCACTCTTTAATTTAATATTGTTTTTATCAGTATGCTGGTGCTGGAGTAAGTGAATTTCCCCTTGGGATTAATAAAGTATCTATCTATCTATCTATCTATCTGTTATAACTGTAGACCAGATAGCAGCTTTTGATGCTGTCAGTAATCACTGTCACATTTTTTACTTAGCATAGCATTCCCGAAAGACAAACTGCAGTTTGAAATATATCTAATGCGTTTCTAAAAGTAAATTTGTGTGGATCTAACCTACCTGTAAGGAAATGCTCGGAACACACAACGTGCCACTTCCTGACAGTATGGTCGTTCAAGTTTTTTCGATTGATGGCTTTTAGCCAAGCTTTCCGTTGCCTTTCCGTTAGTTCTTCGGTTTCTTTTCCTTGATTTTTACAAACCAAAGGTATACAAAAAAAAATTAGCTTAGGGTTTTTCTTGCTGCTGTTACTACAGCCAAACACACAACAGTTGATAGTCATGGTCATCCAACTCGTTCCACGGTAAAATGGGCGCCGTCTCGTTTTCATTTACAGTATGTGTACTTTGATAATGACGTCAGCTTAAGAGGGGATTTGCTACTCATGATCACTGAGAAATGAATGAAAGGAATGAAATCAAGGTAATAAAGCACCTGTTTAGCTGGATGATTCTAGGATACAAACTGAGAATTGCCCAAGTGTTCCTTCAAAAAGGTAATGAAACTACTTTATTTGAGTGCATACATTCTTGGAAAAGGTTAAATTCTAACAAAATCCAACAGAATGGAATTTAAGTGCATGCACTTAAACAGGATACACCCAAAATACATTTACTATGTCCTTATCTTTCTCAGCAATATAGCACATTATGACATCGTTTGAAGAATGCATGTCACAGGAGGCAAAGAGATGTCTGTTAAAACTCTGACATGTACTTACTGTTAAAACGCAGCTGCATAGGACCAGATGTCATTTGCCATATGCCCCAAAGTATCCCAAGTTTTTATTCTCACTCCTGCATGGCAAATGCCCTTACCACAGTATCAGAGTTAACTGGCATAACTTCAACTGAAATAGGGTGCCATCAATGAATAAGCATCACACATAACAATTGTAGGCACAACGAGCCTAATATTAAAGACACAGAACTTCAGAATTAAAGAATACAGTATATAATGTTTATACACCAGGTGTAAAGAAGGAAAATAAAATAAAGTGGCAGGAGAAGTGATAGTCGAATATTTTGCTTAATTAACCCCAGTAAAAAAATTAGTGACTGTACCCAATGACATACAATACACATTTTGAAAAGCAATTTGAGAGAAAAAAAGCTACGACTGGATTAATACAAAAGGTACATGAGTGTTTCAGTGAAAAAAATAGTTTTTACTTATTATTTAATATTCTTCCCGTTATTTTACCTACAAAGAGAAAAAATAAGCCTTAAAAATACCTTTTAATTCAAACATTTCATTCAAAAATGAAAAAGCCTAAGAGTTAAGGACCATCCCCGGTAACCGCCGTCTGCAAGTCGTACGTGACGTGCCTTTTGGGCCTCCGCGTCTTCCGTTGAAGCAGGAAGTTTTTATCAGAAAAGCGTTGTTTCGAACGTCGCGGACGAATTATGTCGGAATATTCATATGTAAAATCGACTAAGCTAGTGCTGAAGGGGCATAAAACCAAGAGGTGAGCCTTTCCACAAACTTGAAATAGCGGCTTTATTAAGTTTAAGTATCGTGTGTTTGGTGAACAAAGTGAAATAAACAAAGGTACATAGAAGTCTTACAATAAAGCAACATTATTTGCTTTCGAGTGTATGTAGCATTTGTGTTGTTATTTCTTATGGAGCTTTAATTTATGAAAATGTATTTTTATTAGTCTAACTTAAATAATGGTAGGCTATAAATCGTACCATTCTAAAAACATTTTTTTTAAAAAATAGAGTGTATTTTAGATATTTCAAGGTAAAGGTATCCGAAGTGCCTTTTTAGGATAACTTGATTAAATTTTAAGATTAAAAATAGATGTGCATATTTTAAAATATCTGAAGCTTATAACCTAAGTTGGACTATCTATAAGTGATCCTCATGATAATCTGTGCCGGCATTTTTGCATGATGCCGGGCAGCCGCATGATGCCACTCAACTTTATTTGTATAACGTAATAACTTATAAGACACAAGACCCATGTAAATGAATGAATATCAGCAGTCACACCGTTTTTCCAATGTGTAATGATCTGCGTATTTGAATTATTTTTCCATGTGCTTGGATTAAAAGTTTAATGTGTAGTGGTACTGTTGTCTTTACACTTGAATTGAGAAAGTGTTTCGATGTCATTGGAACTAGTGGCAAGTGAATCAATTACTAGTAGGAAGCACTAAACTATTACAGTATGAAAGAAATCTAACGAAGTCTCATGTTTTTGGTTAATGTTTTGCAAGGTGGCTCATTGGGCTCTTGTTCAAAAAGCGGACGCCAAAGCAAAAGTATACACCAGGGTTAACTTTAAGATTAGGCACCCTTACACTATTTTAAGATTAGGTGCCTCAACGAAATTTTAAGATTAGGGACCCTGGTGTACCAGGCCTTAACCCCACGAACCTTAAGTTCAGGGTTTGTAGTAGGGGTAGGCCAGTCTGAGTGGC
The DNA here is from genome assembly GCF_900747795.2 of Erpetoichthys calabaricus. NCBI lineage: Eukaryota > Metazoa > Chordata > Cladistia > Polypteriformes > Polypteridae > Erpetoichthys > Erpetoichthys calabaricus. Next base: position 135,530,093 of record NC_041398.2, on the reverse strand, counting down.
GTCTGCTTTTGGCATCTGCTTTTTGAACAAGACCCACTCATTGAATTCCTACAGTACAGTGAGACGTTAAGCCTGGTAATAGCCAATCTGCCAACAAGCAGTAGGATTTTTTAGCTGCTCATTTTATCACCCTCTTCTACCATGTATAAATGCTAGTTCAGAAAAAATCTAGGTTTTTCTTTCTTGCTGGGAAGTTGTGGTTATTTACAATATTCACTGCTTCACTGTTGGGCCCAATCTTGTTAGTGTTTTATCTCTGAATTTTTGTATTTGAACAGGTCGTTGTCTCATAGGGTCTAATGTTCGTACAAGCCAAAACACATGCATTCTGTATGTGGATTACTGAGTTTTGCATTTTTAATTTACTCATGTTTAATTAATAAACGGATATCCTAAATGTTGCATTGTAATGTTCTTTAAAAAGTTACTCCGTAATATTAATTATTTAGCAGACATCTTTTCTCAAAACATTTTACCAAATTACCAAAGTTAATAACAATGCAGAACAAAATTTTAGAGTAAAGCACAAGAAGCTTAGGTTAAAGCAGCTGGTTGATAATGGTGTAATAAAATTTTACAGCTTAGAATGCCAGCGGAGGAATGCTGTAGATGGGAGCAGGTGGTTAAGGATTAACATATACGATTTAACCATATTGAGTTTCTCTATTCTTCCCCCTTTATAGTAATTGAGATGACCTTATTATTATTTTTTTTACAGATCTCTTTGTTTTCCGAATTGTGTGTGTCAAGTCAGCAGCCAAATAAGACACAGACTGAATGTGAAACTGAGTGTTGAGTAAAGTAGCTGAAATTGGAATTGAAATGAAACCAGCTTTATGTGCTTAACAGATGTTGCGTTCAAATAGAATGTCCGTGATCTCTGGTTCAGTAAATCCAGAATGGCATCAGGAAGTTATTTAAGCACTAGCTGTGTAAGCCTGTGCTGTAAAAAGCACGGGGTCCTAAAAACTATTGAAATCGTCAAAAAAAAAAAAAAAAAAAAAAATTGAAATGTAGAACTACTCTGGGCATCTCTCTCCTAGGAGGTTTCATTTTGCCGATGTGCTCGCATCATTTGTGCATTAGTGGCTAAGCGAATGTCTTTCTTCAGAGGTTTTGTTTTGCCAAGATGCACACCTCACTTGTGTATTAGCAGCAGGAGGAAAAGTAAAAGGGATACTGTTTTGCCGATGTGCTCGACACGCTTCTGTAATAGCGAATAAGCGAGTGACTCTTTCTTCGGATGTTTCGTTTTGCCGACGTGCTGGCCTCATTTACATATCCTCAGAGGTGGAGCTCTTAGCCCGACTCCACCTTTCACTTCCGGGCCAGACAGATACACACACACACGCACACACACTTCCATGCATAGACGTTTATATATAAGCTTTGTTCTTTGCACAATAGTAGATCCAAGAACAGAGCCATGTGGGTAGGAAAATCTGTTCCAAAAAGTAAAGTGATAGGTTTGAAAAGCAGACGGTTTACTAATGATTATACAAGTTTTCGAAAATATGAATAGACTTGTAAATTAGCAAAATTATTTCATAGTGTGTCTAGAGTAACATTGTAAAACAAACTGCCTTTCTTTTACGTTTCAGTTTCAACTCTGCCTTAGAAATATTTTTTTAAATACATTTAAATTACATTTGAATAGTGACATTTGATCTTGACAGCCTTGCAGCAGAGCCAGGTGGATGTAAACCACAGTAGGAAATCATCATTTATCTAGAAATAAAATGTGATTCTGCAGCGGTTTGGTGCAAGATAGTTGTATAGCTTAAACAGTGCATAAATGTGCTTACTCAGAATATGAAATATAATTAAAAAAAACCATGTACCAATACCTTCGTGCAGAAGGAACTCAGAGTCCAGCTCAGGGCGGTGAAGGAGCAGTACAGGAGAAAGCTGGAGCAGAAGTTGCAGAATAACAGCATGAAGGAAGTGTGGGATGGGATGAAGATCATCACTGGGTGCAGCTCGAAGTGGGGTGCCACCATCGAGAGAGACGTGAAGAGAACAAACCAAATGAACAACTTCTTTAACAGGTTTGACCACCCTAACCCACTCTCACCTCGGAGTACTACACCATCGACCCATCCTTCTGCTGATACCAGCATAGGAGAGACATTCCCACCCACAATTACAGCGGCGCAGGTGAGCAGAGAGCTGAGGAGACTTCGTGCCAGCAAAGCAGCGGGTCCAGATGGAGTATCGCCACGACTGCTGAAGGTCTGTGTGCTGGAGCTGGGGAGTCCTCTGCAGCGCATCTTCAACCTGAGCCTGGAACAGGGGAGAGTCCCGAGGCTTTGGAAAACATCTTGTATCACCCCAGTCCTAAAGGTATCACGTCCTAGTGAGCTGAACGACTTCCGGCCTGTTGCTCTGACGTCACATGTGATGTAAACCATGGAGCGGCTGCTGCTTCACCACCTGAGGCCACAGGTACGCCACGCCCTCGACCCTGCAGTTCGCATACCAGGAGAAGGTGGGAGCGGAGGATGCCATCATCTATATGCTTCACCGATCACTCTCCCACTTGGACAGAGGCAGTGGTGCTGTAAGAATTAAGTTTCTAGACTTCTCTAGAACCTTCAATACCATCCAACCTCTGCTCCTTAGGGACAAGCTGACAGAGATGGGAGTAGATTCATACCTAGTGGCATGGATCGTGGACTATCTTACAAACAGACCTCAGTATGTGTGTCTTGGGAACTGCAGGTCTAACATTGTGGTCAGCAACACAGGAGCGCCGCAGGGGACTGTACTTTCTCCGGTCCTGTTCAGCCTATATCTGGCCCAACTATCTCTTCTACAGAAGTCTGTGAGCAATTCCTCCACTTTTTCTGTAACAAAATTAATGATCTAAATAATTCAACTAACATAAATACATCATCTGTTTATATCTCTCCGTGTTTTCCCACTCCATCCAGCTCCTTCTCTAAGTTCTCACCAGTCACATCTGCGTTTGTTAATAACCTGCTTTGTAAGATGAGGCTGACTACTTGTGTACTGGACCCCATCCCCACCACACTACTTAAATCCTGCCTTCATGCCATAATCCCGACTGTTACAACAATAATAAACTCATCCCTTGACACTGGCTCTGTGCCGCTCACTTTTAAAATTGCTTCTGTAACCCCAATGTTAAAAAAGTCTGGTCTTGATGCTGACAGTCTTAACAATTTCCGGCCTATTTCCCACTTACCTTTCCTGTCAAAAGTCTTGATCGTGTTGTAGCTTCCCAACTCACCAATTACCTAAGCTCTAATAATTTGATGGAACCCTTTCAGTCTGGTTTCAGGGCGTGGCACAGCTGTGAAACTGCTCTGCTACGGGTAACCAATGATTTGCTTATGGCAGCAGACTCTGGACAAACCAGCATATTAATTCTGTTAGACCTCAGTGCAGCATTTGACACTGTCAGACATGACATTCTACTGTCCAGAATGGAGAACATGCTGGGTATCTCTGGCACTGCCCTCCAGTGGTTCAAGTCCTATCTGACTGATAGGCAAGAATTTGTTAGTCTTGGCAACAGCAGATCCAGCTCAGCGCCGGTCACACAAGGAGTTCCTCAGGGCTCTGTCCTCGGTCCTCTGCTTTTCTGTATTTACATGCTTCCCCTTGGCCATATTATCCGTAGCTATGGACTGGGTTATCATTTTTATGCAGATGATTCTCAACTCTACTTCAATGTTAAAAGTGGAACTTCATCAGAGCTTTCTCAGCTCACAACCTGCCTTAGTGAAATTAAAACCTGGATGGAACAGAACTCTTTAAAATTAAATTGCAATAAAACTGAACTCCTGCAAATTGGGACTAAAATGCAACTTAATAAAATGAGCTCCTTCCCAGTCTATCTTGGCGGTGATCTCATCAGACCTGCCTCTACTTTAAAAAATCTTGGTGTCATTTTTGATTCCTCCCTCTCTTATTCCGCCCACATAAATCACATTAAGAAACTTTCTTACTTTCACCTCCGTAACATATCCCGTGTTCGCTCCTTCCTCTCCTTCTCTAATGCTGAGAAACTTGTCCATGCTTTTATCCCATCCCGCATCGATTATTGTAATTCCCTACTGGCAGGTGCCCCTTCTAATCTTATATCACAGCTCCAGCTTATTCAAAACTCAGCTGCAAGAGTTCCTTACTCAAACCAGCAGCAGCGAGCACATCGCACCCGGCTATACTTCCTTAGAAGACTGGTATCCTTCAACATCTGCAATAAGATGCTGCAGATGTTATATCAGACGGTTGTGGCGAGCGCCCTGTTCTATGCAGTGGTGTGCTGGGGAGGCAGCATAAAGAAGAAGGACGCCTCTCGCCTGGACAAACTGGTGAGGAAGGCAGGCTCTATTTGTATCAATATGCCGCTGCTGAGTATGTGAATTTCCCCTTGGGATTAATAAAGTATCCTACCTACCTACCTACCTACCTACCTACCTACCTACACTCAGCCACTTTGAAGCAGTGGTAGTAGCGTTTACATCACATGTCAGTACCCTAATACTTCATCGTACCACTATATAATTTATTTCACAATATGTACTGTGAATGCAGTAAAATCTTACGTATGTCAGGCAGTATTGTGTGAGGAAGTTAGCCAGGTTATCATTTTGCAGCAAAAGAGGATCAATATAATCAGACTTATTCTAGCAAAGTTAGTTTGATCCTAGATCAGTTCTTCCAATTTATTTTTGAAGATATAAAAACGTGTCCAGAATTTCATGTTTAATAATATATGCAAACTCATTGATAACAGAAATCGTGATGTTGCAGAAGACAGGTTGGACACATTGACATTTTTCAGTGGCGATAGTAGTAAATCTCATTCCCCACAGCATAGGCATTCATTCTTAATTGACATAATTGAACATCTTCCATGTGGGCTGTTCTAAATCTACACTGAGTCATCCAATAGGCACAGGCTATATATTTCCCTGTTTTTCCAAATACACTGTTCTTTGTTCTTGCATTTTAAGACCATAGTGTGGACCCCTCTGGTCAATTCTTGCTGGTACAGGCAGAGCTCAGTTTCAGTTTCTTAATTGGACATAGGGTTGCCACAAGAACCAAATACTCAGTACGACATTGAAAGTTCCAAAAACATAATGGTACAAGCATTTTTGCAGTATCGGTAGTACAGAGAAAATCGTTACCATACTATTGTGTGAGTGCAAGTAGGCAAATTACTTTGGATGGCACAATAATTTTGAGAAAATCATCAGTAAAACTTCATATGGAAACGGCTTGCAATTCTGATAATACAGCACCAAATCAACTTGTGTCAAAAAGAAAAACAACAGAAATTGGGTCTGGAAGTACTTTGAGTTTAATGCAGGAGAATTTTAGCAGAAGATTTCAACAATCATACTTTTTATTTAAAAAATAAAAAATAAAAAAGAGACAAGATGCACACATATAGGATCTAGTTATTGACACACTTATTCCATTATGGAGTCAGTTCAGAAACAGAAATTTGTGTGCCTTGAGAGTGAAATAACGTGTTAGACGCAAAATGCAAGAACTGCTGCTTACCTTTAGGATTCTACCACTTTTGGGTTGTACCTTATGGCAATGCAAATGTTATACATATATAAAATAATATTACTTAAACACTTCTTCACTTAATAAAGGACGTTTCTGAAGCATGTGACAGTATGCTGCATTTGTGAAAAATGACAGTTACAAATTAATTTGCAGGAATAAGTTAACTTTTTTATCTGTCTTTTGATTAGAATGAGGTCCTTCTTATGTGCTAAAGATCAGCATTTTATACATATTATATAAGTATCAGTAATTCTTACATTATATATTTTTTTTCAGCAAGAAGAAAAAGCAGGCAGATAAAAGAAAAAGAGAAGATGATTCAGAAGAAGTGGACATAGTTGGTGAGGATTTTGTCAGTGAATGATATATTATTTATTGTCCTGTGTGTATGCTGCTAATGAGTAGTATGTCTCTTCCTAATTAATATTTTCTCTTTGTATTACTAATGTTTGTTTTTTGTAATATATTTATAGGGATTTGGTGGGCTACCAGAAATTTTGGAGAGATCACAGGGAGTGTGGCCATAGAGATGGGCAAAAATTCCTACATTCATGCTTTAGATACTGGTCTGTTCACACTTGGAGCTCCTCATAAAGGTTTGTAAATTAGGTTATACACTGAAAAGGTCAACAAAAGTTAAAGGTTATTGACAGATCAAAGTGAGTAATGCTATGATTTTACATTTTTTACAATGCTGTTTTTCTTTTCTGCTAATGTTTCGTTCGAGTTTGTTTTTACTCCCCTCAAGTATCATTATTGTTGAATATTTGAAGTTTATTTGCGCAGTTTCAATTTTAGTAAGCAATTTTTTTTAAAACTATCATAATGCCTGTTGATGTAATTGAATGTTTCCAGTCACATTTTTCATGTGGAAATGTACATGATTTCACATTTTACAGATTTTAAGAGAAGACCAGTGATTCCACATGATAATGTTCCCTAAACTAATAGGCATGTCAGTTTTTTTCCCCCCTCATTTTAAAAATAGTGCAAGTGAATTTAATGTCTACAAGTAATCAAATTCTAACAGAAGAAAAATGTTAGTTGCTAACCATATTTTGAAAAAATATATTATTTATGGATTTCTTTTTGTCTTTGAAAAGATGACTAAAATAAATTTAATAAATTAATTTAAAAAATTAAACACCTAATATGTTCTAAGGCACAGGTTGCATTAGATATATTTGAACTGTGAAGTTGTTTTGCTTTATTTTTAATACATTTCTAAGTAAATTTATGTTGCTAGCCTTTTCTTCTGATGAAAATAAGTTAAAATAATCGTACAAGGCTGGTTTGTTTGTAGGCACCAATTATTTAAAACATACCTTTTGCAGGGAAGAAGGTTGGGATTGAGACAGTTAGTTTTTTTTGTCTACTGTTATAAAGCAACCTTTTTAAGAAATTAAGGTAAACCCATGTCACTTAGGCTTATTACTTTTTCAGCCAGCACTGCCTAAAGTGTAGTATAAAATAGTAGTGTTCAGTACACCACTAGAAATTTGACAACTGTTAGAAATTGTCATATCATTTTTATGCCGGTACAAATGTGATGATGGGATGAAAGTCCACATAGTCCAGTGTGCTATAGCTAGATCTGAATGTTCAAATTTAATTAAGTAGTATATAGCCTACATGCCCTAAAACTGGTAGTTCGTTTGTTTTTAGTAATTGAATTTATATAAACACGTGTGTTGCAAAAAATAATTGCTTTATTAATAATTATGGACAACGGAATTAGGTGACAGTAGGGCATTGGCTACTTTTGTTTTATTTATGTTAAAATGTGTTTTCCGTTGGTACTGTAGCAACGCAGCCCATGAGAGAAAGGGCAGTTGAGATTCTGCAGGGGGGATGGTGAAGCTATGTGCTCTGAAAAAGCTTAAAAGAAGGTACGATGTACAGAACAGCAGGCTGGACAGTCCAGCCAAGAAAGAAGGTGGCCGGTTGGGCATGAAGGCTCATGAGAACAGCAAGAGGAAGAAGATTGCCGTATCCCAAGAGTAACAACAAAAGTTATTCAGGGTCCTTTCTTAAAATGACAATAATTGATCCTTTAAAGGAGTCCAAGGATTGTTGAACAGCTGCTTATAACTGGGTGTCAGCCTTTCATCTACCATACCCTGGGCATTTTCACCTTGTACTTGTGCTGTATGACATGATTTGACAACATTACATTTTTTTTTTCATCAAAACTTAAAACTTTTGATTTTTAAAGCAGTCAGTTCAAACTCTTGTCTGATTATCGCTTATATCTATTAAAGTGCTTTCTACAGAAAGCTTGTGCATGTATTTTAAAAAAGTTAAACGACTGAGCAACTAAAAATAATGTATAGATACGAAAAATTAGGAAAATTAAGTACTGCAGAAGCAAAAATTCAAAACTTTTGTGCCGCCAACAGAAAATAAATTTATGTGATTTAATGTATGCATGTTTACACAATCTGTGATAATAATAAGGTAGCACTGCATTGACAATTAAGAAAAATAAGCACAAAATTGGGGCACCATAGACTTTTTACAAAAGTAGGGGAAAAAAGGTATTAATACAGCTGTATATAATACAGTTATAAGTAAGCAACAAGAAGCACTATTTTTATATTGTTTCATCCTTTTTTGTTGAAATTCTATTATTATCTTCTTGGTTAGAAAGCAATAGAATTGATTTTTTTTTTTTGGTACAAATAAGGATATTTTGATAAAAAAAATAATAAAACATTGTCCTCCAACATTGATTTCTATAGAAAGAGGATTTTGAATATTAAAAGGCGTGTTCTCAAGAACACTCGGTTTCAGTAGTGTGACAACTGTGAAAGTTTCCTTTAGCGGTTTGAGGGGTTGCCAGCGGGACCCAGACCCCCTAAGAAATGCATTATTGTACTAAAACAAGTCTAAAGCAAAGATTGTTTTTTCCTCAATTTTTTTTAAGACCACAGGTGTTGTAAGAATGTTAATCTATTGATATGTGGCTCACTGGTGCAATGTTTTAAGCTGCTGCCATGCAATGTAAGCTGTCCACAATATAGCGTCTCAGGTGCTCCTTATGGTGGTGGGGGAGGGGGTGTTCCTTGTTGTCTTATGATGGTTTACTCTGGTTTCTCCCCAAAGGCATGCAGGTCAGGTTAATTGGTAATGTTAATCTGGCATGTTTGTGTGTGTTTATCTGGAAATGGACCTGTACCCGTTACTTATTTGGATAGGCTCCCACTGCCTCCGTCCTGGAGTAAGTGGGTTTAAAAATTGACAGATGCGTCAACGAATATTATAGTCCATCCAGCCCAAAGCAGCTTTCTCTTTCACTTCACCTATCCTTGAAGCAGACACAGGTGCATTCTGTGTAATTCCAATTACAAATTAGTTTACTGCTTCAGATTTATAATAGCTTGAGATAGGTAATTTCAACTTGTATGTTTCTTTTTTGCATGTCTGATAGCCACTCCTGTCGGCAAATGGCAGATCCTTAGTAATAATAATAAAAATAATGCTTTTTATTTATGTAGCACCTTTCCCATGCTCAAATATTCAAAGGATTGCATTAATAATAAAAGTAATCAGCACAAGTGATGAAAATGGCAGTGTGCGTATGCCCAGTGCTTCTGACTGCATCACACATACCACTGTGACAAAATATTAAAAAAAAAAAACATATCTGTCTCTTTGATGAAGCAAATAAATAGCAGAAATTGCTTCAACTTTCAAATCGGTTAACTGTTTGAATTTATCGGAATGTCCTTAAGAAAGGAAGTATCACAATACAACTGCCCACTGTTAACCATGTAAAAGCACCTAAACTCCATTCAATCTGAAAGTATATTCATATACATTATAATGTGCTATCTACCTTAACCATGATATTTTTTAACTGTATCGTTATATACATTTTCTGCAATACTGCTCACCTCTAAAAAATACTCTTAAGAACTTGGTGGATTAATAGAGATGCACTTCATCACTAAAATCCTTGAAGCCTACGAAAATATTCTTAATGCCGGGCCACCTTAAATTTCCTCTCACCACCTCATCAGCATCTTTGTTTTGCAAATGTATCAGTCAGCACAAGCAGCAAGCAGTCTTCTCACTCACCTACCACCACCACCACCACCCATCTCCCCCCCCAGTCTGAGCTGAAGTCTTTTTATCTGGGAGTTAGGTGTCTCAAATTGCATAGGGTAAATAATATATATTTATATATATATGTTGAAATGTTGAACACAACTAAAACAGAAACATTTTTCATGTTATAGTAATAATAACAAAATGCGGACATGAAGTATATAATATGTGATGACTGAAGTCTACATGTCAAATAAACACTTTCACAAAAGGTATATCAAAACAAGTATGATTTTATTCAAGAATATAATTGAGGAAAAAGAAATTATTGAATTTATTTTCCATTATCAAGGTCTCCTGGCCAGGTAAGGGAGTAGGGCCCACACCGGCTTGGATGCCGGTTCATGGCTCACAACTTCAAAGGCAACAACAATAAGAAAAATGCACTAAACTTCAGTAGGGCAACGGCAACAGAAGGCAGGAGATGAAGGGTGAATTACAGCACAAAAAAAGATAATCTGTTGTACAAAATGTATGCTTCCTCCATGTCTAGTGGTAAACAAAATTGTTTTAAGGACAGGCTTGAAAAATAATTTTGAAAGTAATGGTTTGGAAGAGTACATGATTATACATATATAGTTCTAAATTGTTTACTTGTTGCTTCAAAGTGATATGTATGTATGATACAGTGATATGTATGTATATTTATCCTTAAATATATTTGCAACTTTAGAAAAAGTAGTATCCACAATGTTTAACTTTTTTTTGTTTATTGTTCAATTACTGAGTTTCCTTTATATGGTAATATAAAATAAAGCAGATCCTCAGAGAGCCATTTTCAAGTTGTTTGTTGGTGAACAATTGAAATATTGATGATTTCTTCTAAAAGGATGACACTGACTAATACAATTATTCTTAACTTAACAGTATGATATGCAAATTGAGATCTTTACTCAAAATATAACTGGATTTCCACATTGCTTAATGTTTTGATTGTATTCTGCTGTGCATACAGTACAAGAAACAGTAATTGCAGCTGCCATTGTCAACCAAATCATTTACAAAACCTTATTTTTTTTCTGTTGCGCAGAAGATGAAGGTCCTGATCCTCCAGAGCAATTTACAGCCATTAAATTATCTGAAACCAGGTAGGACAGCACATCTTCATGACCAGTATATGTATAGTCTTTGTCTTCTCATTTAAAGTTTCTATTTCTTTGGCGAAACAATTACTTGGTAAAAAATGGAGTACATAGCATATCTCAAAGGAAGCATTTTCTTTAGCTGCTTGCAAGGCAAAAAAAAAACATAAGATAATTTTGATGAAGTACAGAACATTATGCATTCTGTATTAAGACCAACTCAGGATCTCATTTAACTCTTTAAAGAGAAAAGGAAGATGGATGGATATATGAATGGATGAATGACTGTTAAGCAAACAATAATAAAAGAAGTACAATTTGTCAGAGTGGTGACTGAGATCAAAGCTCTCAAAGAAACACTGGGACATGTAATATTAGACAAAATTCAAAAATACACACTTGACAGATTATTATAAAGCATGAAATAAAAGAATAAATGAAGCTGAAATAAAAATAAATATATTGAGAAGATTTGATGGTGCATATGGAAAACAAATGAAGCCAAATGTGATTGAATTGGTTCAAAACTGAAAAAGCACAATGGCTATAGAATTATAACATTTTGACAATGTTTTGCTAACAATTTAGGATAATATCAGCATTTCCAAATAATGAAAGAAAATTAATTTTCTAAATACAAGAAAAAATACCACTTTTGCTATTTCAGGATATTATGATTGTGAAGTGTTGTATTAAAATAATGTATTCTGTCTCACAATAACATAGTAATGGATGAAAGGCAGAATAATTCATTCAAAGTTGAAAAATGTGGTCTCACATTTACATCCCATAAATGATCTCAAATTTATTAAAAAGAGTCATAGACATCTGCATTGCATTTTTTATACTTGAAGCCATTTTTGGCACAATGCTGAAACTATAAAATACTCAAAATATTTGTTTTGAAAAACAAACTATGTTAGCAATCCAGTATACACTGACCAGTCATAACATTGTCACCACTGACAGGTGACGTGAATAACATTGATGATCTTGTTACAATGGCATCTGGCAGTGAGTGGGATATATTAGACAGCAAGTGAACATTTTGTCTTCGAAGTTGATGTGTTGGAAGCATAAAAAATGGACAAGCGTAAGGATTTCAGTGATTTTTGACAAGGACAGAATTATGATGGGTAGATGACTGAGTCAGAGCATCTCCAAAACTGTAGCTCTTGTGAGATGTTCCCAGTCTGCAGTGGTCAGGATGTACCAAAAGTGGTCCAAGGAAGGAGAACTAGTGAACTGGCGACAGGGTCATGGGCAGCAAAGTTTCATTGATGCTCATGAGGAATGAAGGCTGGCCCATTTTGTCTGATCCAATGGAAGTGTTACTATAGCTCAGATTGCTGAAAGTGTTATTAATGGTTCTGGTAGAAAGGTGTCAGAACACACAGTACATTGCATTTTGTTGCGTATGGGGCTGCATAGCTGTAGACAGTCAGGGTGTACATGCTGTCCTATGTCCACCTCCAAAAGCGCCTACAGTGGGCACATGAGCATCAGAACTGGACCATGGAGCAATGGAAGAAGTTGGCCTAGTCTGATAAATCATGATTTCTTTATTATGTGGATGGCTGGCTGGGGGTGTGTGTGTGTGTGTGTGTGTGTGTGTGTGTGTGTGTGTGTGCGTGCATCACCTACCTGGGAAAGACATGGCACAAAGATTCACTATGGGAAGAAGGCAAGCTGGTGGAGGCAGTGTGATGCTTAGAGCAATGTTTTACTTAGAGCAATGTTTTGCTGGGAAACTTTGGGTCCTGCCGTTCATGTGGATGTTACTTTGAGATGTACCACCTACCTAAACAACTACTCCCCTTCATGGAAACGGTATTCCCTGATGGCAATGGCCTCTTTCAGCAGGATAATGCTCCCTGCCACACTGCAAAAATGGTTGAAAAATGGTTTAAGGAACACAACAATGAGTTTGAGGTGTTGACTTGGCTTCCAAATTCGGCAGATGTCAATCCAAACGAGTATCTATGGGATGTGCTGGAGGCCCCACCTTGCAACTTACAGGACTTCAAGGATCTGCCACTGATGGCTTGGTGACAGATACCACAGCATACCTTGACAGGTCAGGGCTATTTTGGCAGCAAAAGGAGTGCCTACTCAATATTAGGTGGGTGGTCATAATATTATGGATGATCGGTGTATACTCAATTTTAAAATTAACATTGCATACTGTATTGAACCTCATCTTAATAGCTATATAATTCAACATTGCAAAAAAAGAAATAAACAGGCTAAAAAGTAGTAATTACACAGATTCAGTTTTGTAATCTGAAGGCCTTTTTTTTTCAAACCCCCAGAGCTTTGTCATGCCATTATGGAGGGTATTACAGATTGTGCATATTTTAAAGCGACGTTTCCCAACTTGTGGGCACTAAGGGCTCGTTTATACTTCACGCTCAGAACGCGTACGTGCACTAGAGGTGGGCGGTATGACCAAAATTCTATATCATGGTATTTTTCTAAATTCTGCCGGTTTCACGGTATTAGACGGTATTTTTTTCCCCATGCATGAGTGGATGTTAACCACATTTTCCACTGCAATTACTGCAGTAGACTGGCTAAGAATAACCAATTAGACTGTTATGAGAATTGTACATCGTACAAAAAGACATTTTAATGTGCACACAAGTATTAATCCAGGTTTGCATGGCCCCATAAAGTGATAGTTTTCAAGGGGGTGGCACTAAAGAGAAGGAATCACATTGCATGACAGATGCAGTCAAAATATAGAACCTTTAATTGAACAAATTTTGCAAAAGCTTAAACTATGATTTTGACAACATATTTTCAACCATCCAAAGAGGCATTTAGACTTAGTAAAATATCCAGAGGTGTTTGTCAAAAGTTGGATTGCACTGAACACGTCTTAGAAAAGGAATAAATAGTAAATATTTTTTTGTAAACCAACTACACTTTCTGTTAATGTTAACAATCTCTGTCCACTGACATGTTAAAGTGACTTTTTAAACAATTTTACCATTATTAAACTGCATAATATTTAAACTAATAAATAATAACAATAAAATACATAATACAGTAGTATTACTGATAGTTAGTTGCACCATTACTTCAAGGCTTCAAGCCCAGGTGCATTACACAGTATTCACCAAATATTCATTTAGGCAAACTGCATTAATATGGACCTTGCTTCGAGCTAAGCTATATACATAAATAATAAAAACTGCAACTTGCATTTATAATGCTGTTTGTGGTATAGCCCTATGGAAGCGCATTAGGGCCACTGTGAAGAAAAAAAAATATGGACACGGAAGAAAAAAACAAACTATATGTCGAGAATAAATTCGACATGTTGACTATGTCAAGATTAAAGTCGACATTTCCACTTTATTCTCAGTTTATTTTATAATTAAAGTAGAATGTTGTAAACTAAACTTCATCCTAAAATCAATGTTTAATTTACTAGATTTTCTCAAACCCCGTCACAAGTTAATGCAGCACATCAAATACTTTGTGTTAAGTGTTCCCCGACCCAGTCGTTAATCACTACGCTTCTTAAACTGACTTCCTCCGCACTAAGAGCAGGCGCCGGCAGCAATCACCGCACAGAATCCATTCACTTCATGATATTCCTGCTCTCTACCAAAACCACACGATAATTACCAATCACCACACGACAAACGTCTTTGTGAAATTAAAACTAGTTATTAACTTAGCCGACAGTGTTCAGAACTTTAAAAATATCTTCGTTATACATGTTTAATTATGCCATCCATTCAGAGTTGCGCCCATCTCTGAATGAGTCGATAGCACATCGCAGAATGAATACAAGCAAAACATACACTAGCAAGTACAACTTGGCTTGCAGTATTATCCAGTAGTATAGAAACAGTATTTACACATCTGACCTTTTAAAACTAAAGTATCTCCAGGCGACGGATGTGACTCCTTTTTTTTCGGCAAAAGTTCTTCTGTTCATCACATGTTCAACTTTACTTTTAGTTCAGTTTCAGAATGCTCTCTGTCCATTTTCACCGCGCAGAATACCTATGCTACCGCCCACTATTTGGTGGTGTAGCAGTGAAAAAGAGCCCTAGTGCAACAAATCTGTGTTTAGCGGTGTAGCAGTGAAAAAGGTCCCCACTTAAACAGTTTCCCGCTGCGCCACGTTCCGAACGTCGTTTAGGCAATTTAAACCGGTGTTGCGGTATTAGAAAAATCCATATCATAAAAAAAATTAAAAACGGTTTTCGGTATGAACCGGTGTACCGCACAGCACTAACGTGCACACATCATGGCTACCACACGTTCCCAGTGTTCATTTGATGCGTCCTCTGAGCAGGTCCTCAGAAGAGTTGCAGTACCAGCAAAGTTTCGGGGGGTTGGGGGGGTGTGTGCCATGTGATAAAAGTTGGAATGTGACGTCAAGAGTCTCTGTTTACTGTCTACATGTAACAGAAAGCTGCTTTGAGGATCTTACGGGATCGATGAGTGCACTTCGTGTTTGATGAATGGTTTGATGTGGTGAAGCGAAATGCCAACATACAGATGCATTCGTAGTGCTTTTATATTCAAGCGTCACATATTCCCGATCGAAATGACATGATACATTTTAAAAGGTCTCACAAACCATCTTCTGTGCTGTCTTTTTTTTCTTGGGCTTCCTCCTGACCTGACAGCAGCGCCAAACAGCAATAGACCACCACACAGAACACATTAAATGTATGATATTCCAACTCTCTGCACATTTAGAATCCTTAGATTTATACTTGATATCACTTTCATGATGAAATGAATTAAATTATGTATGTTACATTTTACAAATCATTCATTTTGTTTAAATAATGAATACTGTTAATGATTACACACATGGGGATGACACAGTGGGGCGGCACGGTGGCGCAGTGGGTAGCGCTGCTGCCTCGCAGTTGGGAGACCTGGGGACCTGGGTTCGATTCCCGGGTCCTCCCTGCGTGGAGTTTGCATGTTCTCCCCGTGTCTGCGTGGGTTTCCTCCGGGCGCTCCGGTTTCCTCCCACAATCCAAAGACATGCAGGTTAGATGGATTGGCGATTCTAAATTGGCCCTAGTGTGTGCTTGGTGTGTGGGTGTGTTTGTGTGTGTCCTGCAGTGGGTTGGCACCCTGCCCGGGATTGGTTCCCTGCCTTGTGCCCTGTGTTGGCTGGGATTGGCTCCAGCGGACCCCCGTGACCCTGTTCGGATTCAGCGGGTTGGAAAATGGATGGATGGATGGGATGACACAGTGGCGGAGCGGTAGCACTGCTGTTTCGCGGGGAGTCACGTCGCTGGTGTTCCTGCATGGAGCTTCATGTTTTCCTGCTGGATTCCAACGGTATGCTCTGGTTTCCTTCCAAAGACATGCAGATTTGGTGACACATGATGATAGTGTATGTGAGTGCTTGTATTCACCTTGCAATGAGCTGATGTCCCGTCTAGGGATTGTTTCTG
The DNA here is from genome assembly GCF_900747795.2 of Erpetoichthys calabaricus. Lineage (NCBI taxonomy): Eukaryota > Metazoa > Chordata > Cladistia > Polypteriformes > Polypteridae > Erpetoichthys > Erpetoichthys calabaricus. Next base: position 135,513,907 of record NC_041398.2, on the reverse strand, counting down.
CCTCGTGCCCAATGCTTGCTGGAATGGACATATCCTTAAACCATATCATTAAACATCCTTTTCAGAGATATTGCAGTAAGGTGTCATCATAATATAATGGGTGTTACAGGCAACTCACAACATAGCGAAGCCGAACCTGTTCTCACCATGATAATATCTCGTACTGCCACCTCCAGATTTACGTAAAGTACGCGCGCAAGTATAAATAGTAAAACGCTTGCGTAGCAGGACTGTCCGCTGGAGCATGCGTCACATCTCGTGAAGTATAAACCTGGCCTAAGGGTACTGCAGGTGGGTCTCTTAAATACAGTCTAAAAGAAACATTCATACTAAAAAACTCAGAAAATACAGCATATATTTAAAATGATGTAATATTGTTGCATTTTATGTATTTATACAGAATGACAACCATGACCAATAGGAATGTAAAAGCCCAACCAGCACAGCCTCCTCATTAACACTAGAATTACCAGAGCCTATGAAAAAACTCGTAAATCCGGTCCACTTTAAATCCCTTCGCACCTCTCCATCAGCGTCTTTTGTCTTTTAAACGTGTCGATAAGCCCAAGCAGCAAGCAGCCTGCTATACCATCCCCCCATCACCTCAGAACGGGCTAGAAAAAAAGTTCTCCCAGTTCCTTCCTTGATTGATTATCTGGGAGTGAACTACCCAGAATTGTAAGGGGAAATAATTTGATTTGTGTTTTGTGTCTACAACAATCTATGTAAACACACCATTAAAACTAATAAATAACAAAATGTAGACATGAACTGTATAAGGTGTGAAAGCTGATGGCCAAATATCAAATAAACACTTTCACAAAAGGTGCAAGTACAATACGACAGCTTCCGTGGTGCAGCGGTATGATCTGCTGAATTATAATCTGGAGGTCGTGAGCTTGAAACCAGCTCCTCGGCAAATTTACCGTTTTGAGTAGTGAGCTGCTCTTATTGTTAACATTATACAATAAAAACATACATTTGATTTGTGTCGGTAACAGCCGGTATAAACTTATAGCACTTGCAAAAGTTACAGTAGCGTGTTTTTTTTTTTTTTCTTCACTTTTATTCTCTTAGTCACGATCATGATACAACACCCACCCCCCCGCCCCAGATCTGATGCGGTTACTTTTTATCTGAAATTGGGAACAATTGTAGATGTGAGTGTTGTTTTGAGACAATGGAACTGGAAATGATCTGATCTGGAGGGATAAAAGCTGACAAGCAAACGCTGGTGAGTCTGCCTTCTTCGTATCTCACTGTCAACTTGAATTTTTTTTTATTTAGTTTTATTGAGTGTTCCTGCTCACGCTGAATTAGTATTCACCTTATGGTCCATGATGTCAAAGCCGCACTGACAAAAAAAACAGAGACATAGGTATATATGATTAGGGGTGGGTGGTATGACCAAAATTCTATATCATGGTATTTTTCTAAATTATCCTTGTTTCACTGTATTTGATGGTATTTTTTTCCCCATGCATGAGTGGATGTTAACCACATTTTCCACTGCAATTACTGGCTATAACCTATTACCACTGTCAAGAGCATTGTTCAAAAAAAACATTTTAATGTGCACACAAGTATTAGTACAGGTTTGCATGGCCCCATAAAGTGATAGTTTTCAAGGGGGTGGCACTAATGAAGAGAAGGAATCACATTGCATGACAGATGCAGTCAAGATATAGAACCTTTTTATTGAACACTTTTTGCAAAAACTTAAACTATAATTTTGACAACATATTTTCAACCATCCAAATAGGCATTTAGACTTGGTAAAATATCCAGAAGTGCTTGTCAAAAGTTGTATTGCACTGAACATGTCTTAGAAAAGGAATAAATAGTAAATATTTTTTGTAAACCAACTACACTTTCTGTTAATGTTAACAATCTCTGTCCACTAACATGTTAAAGTGACTTTTTAAACAACTTTACCATCATTAAACTGCATAATATTTAAACTAATAAATAATAATAAAATAAATAATAGTATTATTACTGATAGTTGCACTATTACTTCAAGGCTTCAAGCCCAGGTGCATTACACAGTATTCACCAAATTAAAATAAAATAAAACAAGTGCAACTTGGTAATGACATCTTTACCAACTGAACCATCATTTAGGCAAACTGCATTAATATGGACCTTGCTTCAAGCTAAGCTATATGCATAAATAATAAAACTGCAACTTGCATTTATAATGCTATATATGGCATAGCCCTACGGAATCGTATTAGGGCCACGGTGAAAAAAAAAAAATATGGACATGGAAGAAAAAAAACAAACTATATGTCGAGATTAAAGTCGACATTTCCACTTTATTCTCGCCGTTTATGTCAAGATTAAAGTCGACATTTCCACTTTATTCTCATAGTTTACTTCATAATTAAAGTAGAATGTCGTAAACTAAACTTCTTCTTAAAATCAATGTTTAATTTACTAGATTTTGTCAAACCCCGTCATAAGTTAATGCAGCATATTAAATGCTTTGTTTTACGTGTTCCCCGCCCCAGTTGTTAATCACTGCGCTTCTTAAACTGACTTCCTCCGCACTAAGAGGAGACAGCGATCACCGCACAGAATCCATTCACTTCATGATATTCCTGCTTTCTGAAAATTTAGAATGTTAAGATAAATACTTGATATCATTTTCATGATGAAATGCATTAAAGCAGGTATTAAACATGCACGGTAGTGAGGCGGTAGTGCTGCTACCTCGCAGTAAGGGGTCCCCAGGTGTATGTTCAGTGTAGAGAACTTTATGGCAGGTGTGACAAGGCTCCAAAAAACTGGATGTATGAATGGGTATCACACAGGTTTAACTTAAATATTGTGTAAATGTTGGGTTTGTGATCTGGTGGTCGGAGACACGAACACAGAATTCAATGCATGTTCTTCTAAGCGGGCTTTCTTTATTTCACGTGTGCTGTCTCTATCTGACGTACCAAAACCCCAGTTCCTATCCTTTTTTCTTTCTCCACATAACCAATCACCACACGATAAACGTCTTTGTGAAATTAAAACTAGTTATAAACTTAGCCCATGGAGTGTTCAGAACTTTAAAAATATCTTCGTTATACATGTATAATTATGCCATCCATTCAGGGTTGCGCCAATCCCTGAACAAGTCGCCAGCACATCGCAGGGTGAATATGAGCAAAACATACACTAGCAGGGTCAATATAGCATAACAAAACCCCACATCCTACATGACTTTGAAAGGAAACTGAAGCACGCCGAGTAAACACACCAGAAAAACATACAAATGCACCCGAGACACCCTTGCTGCAAGGCAGCAGTGCAACCTCCACGCCGCCGTGCCCCCACATGATTAATGCATGCTTTAATGCATTTCACCATGAAAATTATATCAAGTATTTATGTTAGCATTCTAAATATTCAGAGAGCAGGAATATCATGAAGTGAATGTATTCTGTGCGGCGATCGCTGCCGGCGCCTCCTCTTAGTGCAAGAGGAAGTCAGTTTAAGAAGCTCGGGGAACACTTAACACAAAGCATTTAATGTGCTATATAACTTATGACTGTGTTTGAGAAAATCTAGTAAATTAAATATTCATTTTACAATGAAGTTTAGTTTACGATGTTCTACTTTAATGACAAATTACAAGAACAAAGTCAACATGTCGACTTTAATCTGGACATAAACGGCGAGAATAAAGTAGAAATGTCGAGAATAAAGTCAACATGTCGACTTTATACTCGTCATAAGCGTCAAGATTATAGTGGAGATGTCGAGAATAAAGTCAATATGTCGTCACACTATTACACAGTACCCAGGTACATTACACTGTATTGAAAACAAATAAAACAAGTACAACTTGGCTTGCAGTATTATTCAGTAGTATAGAAACAGTATTTATACATTCGAACATAATGGTCCACATCCGACCTTTTAAAACCAAAGTATCTCCAGGCAACGGACGTGACTCCTTTTTTTCGGCAAAAGTTCTTCTGTGTCATCATGTTCAACTTTATTGTCAGCTACAGCTTCAGTTTCGGAATGTTCTGTCCATTTTCACCACACAATACCTACACTACCACTACCTATTTAGCGGTGTAGTAGTGAAAAAGGTCCCCACTTGAACAGTTTCCCGCTGCGCCACGTTCCGAACGTCATTTAGGCAATTTAAACTGGTGTTGCGGTATAAGAAAAATCCATATCATAAAAAAAATAAACAGTTTTCGGTATGAACCGGTATCTCGCCCAGCAGTATATATGATATTTGGAATAACTTATTTTATGACCTGTATAGTACATTTCGGAAAGCATTGTGGCAGATCGGTTGTGAATTTATACTGGCGCTGTTAGTTTGAGTCAGATCAGAAGGGGGGGTGATGGCGAGGAAGAGCGTGAACGTGACTGAGAGAATAAAACTGAAAAAAAAAGTAACTTTTAGAAATACCATACATTTACAGCTGTTCTGACACTGTTCGTTTTCAAATAATATTGCATTAGTGCGACGATGTTTTCTGATTGGTACTCTTCAGGTCATAAAATGATTTCTTCAAAATGTCACATATATTTGTCTTTCCTTTTTGCCCAGTGGTGCGTTGACATCGTGCACCAGAAGGCGTGAGCTTATTCAGTGCGAGCAGGAACATGCAGGTGGCAGGTTGCTATAACAAGCTTGACCTGGCGGCAGTGAACGCACATGTGCTGTGCAAGGCATGCACGGGGGCCACTGAGAAAAGAAGAGTGTTCATGGCTCACCTTGCAGAGGAACTTCGTCGTCACTTCTTACTAAAAAGGCGATGGATAAAGCAAAAGAGGATGCAACACCGACAAGCTTCTGTTCCAAGACCGTCGCTTCCCCAGCCCCTTCAGTGTAATAGTAACCATAGCACAGAGAGAAGTGTGTACATTGCAACAGGTACATATGTCGTAAACGTAGAAAGGACGGTCCTTGGGTGTGTGGAACTGTTAACATTTGAATCTGATGATTGCATATAGCGCGGAACTGACTTCTCTGTACTATTCTTTCCTCTGCACGTCCTGAAGTACAAAAGAAACCGCGCCATACAGCAACATGTGAAGACTGGCAATTGTGGGGGGGGGGGGGAATGGGGTGTTTGGAAATGCAATCACTGATTACAAGTGCAAGAAGGCATGCAAATGAATATGTATAATATGAATAATGTTGCATCAGTGCCACAATGTTTTCCGAAATGTACTATACAGGTCTTAAAATGAGTTATTCCAAATAATCGTATATACCAGGGGTGGGTAGATTTAGTCCTGGATGGCCACAGTGGCTGCAGGTTTTTGTTGCAACCCAATTGCTTAATAAGAAGCACTTATTGCTCTAGTAACACTTATGCTTCACTTTAGTTGTCTCACTCGTTAAGATTTTGAACCCTTATTGCTTATTTTAGTCTTAAACAGCTGTAGTCTTGGTTTTTAATTGCTCCTTATTAGCAATAAGATGCAAATGACAAAAGAAAGCATTTCTTCATTTAGCTTGTTTCCATTTACACCAGTGTGTATTTATCTTGCACTACAGTAATCCCTCCTCCATCGCGGGGGTTGCGTTCCAGAGCCACTCGCGAAATAAGAAAATCCGTGAAGTAGAAACCATATGTTTATATGGTTATTTTTATATTATCATGCTTGGGTCACAGATTTGCGCAGAAACACAGGAGGTTGTAGATAGACAGGAACGTTATTCAAACACTGCAAACAAACATTTGTCTCTTTTTCAAAAGTTTAAACTGTGCTCCATGACAAGACAGAGATGACAATTCCGTCTCACAATTAAAAGAATGCAAACATATCTTCCTCTTCAAAGGAGTGCGCGTCAGGAGCAGAGACTATCAGAAAGAGAGAGTAGTACTAGGGTGTTGTACCGTGTTAGCCATTGTGAATGTAGAGAAAAGCCAAGCAAAATGACACCTTTTATTGGCTAACTAAAAAGATTACAATATGCAAGTTTTCGAGGCAACTCAGGCCCCTTCTTCAGGCAAGAGGAAGAGAGGAAAGCAAACAAATCAATAGGGCTGTTTGGCTTTTAAGTATGCGAAGCACCGCGGCACAAAGCTGTTGAAGGCGGCAGCTCACACCCCTTCAGTCAAGAGCAGACAAAGAGAGAGAGAGAGACAGAGAAAAACAAACAAGCAGAAATCAATACGTGCCCTTCGAGCTTTTAAGTATGCGAAGCACCGTGCAGCATGTCGCTTCAGGAAGCAGCTGCACAGAAGGTAGCAACATGAAGATAATCTTTCAGCATTTTTAGACGAGCGTCCGGATCGTCTAGGTGTGCGAACAGCCCCCTTGCTCAATCCCCCTACGTCAGGATCAGAGAATGTCAGCGCAAGAGAGAGAGAGAGAAAAAAGTAAGTTGGGTAGCTTCTCAGCCAGCTGCCAATAGTGTCCCTTGTATGAAATCAACTGGGCAAACCAACTGAGGAAGCATGTACCAGACATTAAAAGACCCATTGTCCGCAGAAATCCGCGAACCAGCAAAAAATCAGCGATATATATTTAAATATGTTTACATATAAAATCCGCGATAGAGTGAAGCCGCGAAAGGCGAAGCGCGATATAGTGAGGGATTACTGTATTGGGTTGAATTAAATACTTGGAAGGAAAGTGAAGAGAAAAAAGTGAAGCACTGAGAATAATTTGTCTATTTTTAGACTTCAAATCATTTTGGATGTTATCCTTAGAAAGGAAAAAAATCTAGGATATGAGAATGACTTGACATGGCAGAGTTAAAGCACTAGCAAGCCATGAAATTAAATAATTGACAAGGCTTGTTTTTTAATTAAGAAACTGGGTTGGAACAAAAACCAGCAACCATTGCGGCCCTCCAGGACTGAATCTGCCCACCCGTGATATATACCTATGTCTCTGTTTTTTGTTAGTGCAGGTTTGACATCATGGACCATAAGGTGTATGCTAATTCAGTGTGAGCAGGAACATTCAACTGAATAAAAAAAAAATTAAATTAATGGTGAGACATGAAGAAGGCAGATTCACCAGCGTTTATGTGTCCGCTTTTATCCCTCCAGATCAGAGAATTTCCAGTTCTATTATCTGAAAACACCAGTCACAACTACAGTTATTCCCAGTTTCAGATAAAAAGTAACCGTGTCAGATCTGGGGTGGGGGGGATGTTGTATCGTGATCGGGACTGAGAGAATTAAAGTGAAAAAAAAAAAAAAAGCTAACTTTTACAAGTACTATAAATTTACATTGGCTCTTACAGACACACATCAAATGTATGTTTTTATTGTATAATGTTAACAATAAGAGTAGCTCACTACTCAAAACGGTAAATTTGCCAGGGAGCTGGTTTCGAACTCGCGACCTCCAGATTATAATTCACCGTTGCACCACGGAAGCTGTCGTATTTTACTTGTACCTTTTGTGAAAGTGTTGATTTGATATTTGTTCATCAGCCTTCACACATTTATACAGTTCATGTCTACATTTTGTTATTTATTACTAAAACATGAAAAACTTTTCAGTTTTAACGAAGTGTTTACATAGATTGTTGTAGACACAAAACACACATCAAATTATTTCCCCTTACAATTCTGGGTAGCTCACTCCCAGATAATCAGTCGAGGCAGGAACTGGAAGAACTTCTTGCCCATTCAGGGGGGATGGTATAGCAGGCTGCTTGGGCTTATCGACACATTTACAAGACAAAAGAGGCTGACAGAGAAGTGTGAAGGGATTTAAGGTGGGCTGGATTTACGAGTTTTTTTCGTTGGCTCTGGTAATTCTAGTGCTAAGGCCTTTCAACGTGTGTCCCTGTGTGTGCCTATGAATGTCAACTGCACAGGTGCTAGACAAGAAAACATTGGCTCATTTAAAGAACAGTTGTGTGAAATGATTTGTTGCTATCCACACCTTTACAATCCAACATGAAAACACATAGTGATAACCAGATGTTCACAAGTTCAGGATGAGAAATCACCCCACCCTGGGCAAAGACGAATGTTTGTGTAAACAGAAATGATTTCTGAGAGACTGATATTTAAACGCAAAGAAAAAACTTTGAAGTGGGGAAGTTGGGGGATTCTTCTACTGCGCAGTGTCACACACTAAATGCTTTAACCATGAATACACCAGGGTGTGCATTCCTCTGTGCTCAACTGCTTCTGTAACTGCCTGTGCCGGAGTGTAAACAGACCTTTATATGCCGCAGTTATTCGTTAACGCTGGGGGGGTCCTGTTATGCTAATGCCTTTGCCTCTTTTCAGCTCACTCACCCTTTGTGGCTTCATTCCCCAATGGGTTTACTCGTAGGTCTTTTGATTATTCAAATTTTATTCCACTACTCAACATGCTTTAATTGTGTGAGTCTGTTTATTTCAGTTAGATAGATACAGTGCAAAGGGATTCTACATAAAATATATTGGATTGATGGCTTTCAACTGACAAATTTTAAAGTGAAACAAAGTGACAAATTTACAAGTAAAGCAAAAAATAAACCAAAAGAAATGATCAAACAAAACTAAAAGGTAGAAGAATATACAGCAAAGAATATCTAGCTGTTTTTTGATTCACACTCTAGCATCGACCCCAAGCCGAACCCAGGGAGTGCTGTTCTAAGTTGTTTTAGCAAACAAGACAGTGAAGTCAACCAAATTACGCCATTACCTCAAGGCTAAACTTTCAGATTTTCTGTCAAAATCACCTGAATTTTTTGAAGCAAAGCTTTAAGAACTTAAGGGCAAAAGAAAAGTTACAACATCTGCTTGCTTGTAAAGGAACTGGCATTGCTAAAGTAATGTATGCACGCTTTCTGGTAGAGAATAGCATAACTAAGACTGGGAAGCCGCATACTATAAGAGAAGACTGGATTTTACCTGCTGATAAGGAAATAGTGGATGTGATGCTGGGAGTAACGACCTCCAAATGGATGAAACTGATATAATTGTCTAACAATATAGTTAAATGGAGAATTGAGGACATTTTGAAAGGTGTGTCTGAGCAGCTGGTAAAGAGACTTCAAAAGAGTTTTCTATATATCCTGCAACTGGGTATTGCCAAAATTGCAAACCTGCTTGTCTCTGTGAAGGTTTTAATATAATTGAGATATACAGTGCCTTCCCTAATGTTTGGGGACAAAGACATGTTTTTCCTTGCTTTACCCCTCTGCTTCACAGTTTGATTTGTAATTTTAAACTGAGGGAGAGAGAGGTAAATCAAGGAAAAATGTGTCTTTGTCCCAAACATTATGGAGGGTACTGTAAACAAGGAGTTTCTTTTTTGTAAGTCTTTACCCATTTTTGTAACTGATGTGACTGTTTTGACACATTGAACACATTCATTACTTCGAATGAAATAGACTGCTCAAAATATGTAGGATTAAGTACTGATGGGGTTTGTACATGTCAAAGTAGTTGCTCCAAAAGTAAAGTCTGTTCATTTTAGTGTCTTAAACAAGGCTGTTTGAGCAGTCAATGATATCAAGAGCCGTCCTCTGTACACATGCTTATTCGTGATTTTATATGATGAGAGGGGTAGTGATCACCACCAGCTTCTTTTATACCCTGAAGTTCAATCGCTGTCTTGAGGTAAGGTTCTTACATGTCATTTTGAGTTCTGTGATGAGGCAAATCTATTCTTACTAAACTCAAAGTTTGAACTTGCACATCTCTATAGTGATTTTGAGAGTCTGGCAAATTCAGCCTATTAGGCCGATATCAAAATGTATACAATCTTTCTCTAAAAGCAAAAATTGTGACCGTTCTTATCTAAAACAAACTTGAATTAATCATAAGGAAACTTGAATTGTGGTCCAGGCAAGCTGTAACTGTAAAACTTCTGAAAATCTATTCCTTTTTTTTTTTTTTTAAAGAAAGAAAAAAAATGCAGCTTCTAATCACTGTAGTTAGTGACATCAGTCACCATCTTCAAAGTGTCCAAACCTTGTTGTGTGATTGAGTACTTTCCTGTCTTCAATTTGTAGCACAGCTGGATTGAAAACCTGTGTGCCTTCCACAATGATAAGCCGTGACCAGGATAAGTGCCAGAGAACAAGATGGCTTTGTCAAGCTTTCTTGCAACAGTGCTTTGAAACTTTTTTCACACTGAAACATCTTTCTGATTTTTGGCAGGCTATCCTGCACTATCTGACAAAACAGTTAAGTTTTAATGCAAGAACTTACCTCTGCAAAGCTGGGTTCCCTGTACTAGTCGCACTGAAGACAAAATACAGACATCACTTTAATACCAAGCCTGATCTTCAATTAAGGTTGTCCTCACTGCAACCTGATATTGAGTGTTTGATGTTAGACAGACAACACCAGTCTTCACATTAGGTTAGTGGCCATACTTGTAATACATAAGGCCTACAGTTTTAGAAACGGTTTTATTGCGTAAAATGTACCCCTTGCAATATTAGTTTACTTGAAACATTACATGTGCTTAAGTAAGCATTGCATTCCATTTTTGCTACATTAATGATCTCAAAAAAGTCCAACTCATGACACTAAGTGTTCTTCATACATAGAGTTTTTCTGTTGTCATCGTGAGAGATTTTGAACTTTATTCTGCCTTCATTGAATCCTATATTATCCTGCAATTGCATGCCGGAAGAATCCTGTGCAAATCTGCAACAGAAGACTTGTTCATGCTTTGAATGGTAACTTACCCTGTTGAAATATTTGGCCTCACCATTTGAAATTATCCAAGAATGGGTAAGAGGACACATTCATAATTGTACTGAGTATTTGTTACACATTCTTGTGCTCCATTTGTAAAAGCCATCTGCCAAATGAAGTACAATACAATGTCAAAGTAGTATTGTTACCTTATTCCATTACAAAACCCCAAATCAAAGTTGCCTTAATAAGAATATTGGATTTATCTGCTGAAGGGGGAAATCCTCAGAGGCATTTCTTTAAAAGATGAGGCACCCTGCAGTCACATGGGGGCCCAGGACTGAGTTTGGGAACCACTTATTTAAACAATAATAGCTGAAATCCTTTAGTATAACTCTTCATCCAGTCATGAAGCATGAATCCCACAACCCTATGAAGGAGTAATTGCAGATAAGGTGTATAAAAAGAATAAGCTGGTTCAAACAGAATACTGTAGCATTTGGATGAAATTAAATTCAAATCACTGCCACTAACGTAATGAGTATTTTTTTCATTGGCTGTGCCAGATTGTAGCTTCTGTGATTTATAGGAGTCATTAATGAGATGCAAAAAAAAACTTGATAGTAATAAGACAACAAGGTGAAAAGACCAATAAAAACATAAACAAAATATGTAGAGTCTAACACAATGGGAATAATAGGAAAAAAGGAGCGTTTTTTTTTTTTTTTTTTTTTAATCTTACTGGAATTTTAAAACAGTTTATGCATTTCCATTAATTCCTTCTTTAGCTGACAATTAGAAAGTGGAGAATACAAAAATGTTTTAAAGAATAGATAAGGTACTCGACTGTCCAGATTGAAAGCAAAGCAGCAAACTTGGTTAATATAATATGTTAAGATTTTCATTTGCAATGTCATATTATTTAACAAGTAGCAAAAAATTGAGATTATTCTTTTCCGTCTGCTAGAATTGCACTGAAATCTGGATATGGAAAGTACCTTGGGATAAATTCAGAAGGAGTTGTCATTGGGCGCTCAGATGCAATTGGTTCCAGAGAACAGTGGGAACCAGTGTTTCAAGATGTGAGTCAGTTTTTGTGCTTCTATTTTTTTTATCAGAATTCCTGCAGTGATAAACTGTGAGTAGAAAGTTTACTTTTTCTCATCAACTAATTATTATCCCAGGCCAGTAACTTCCTTGGCCTCACACTTTGATGACTGGACTTGGCATCACTAACAGCTGCTGGGTCACCTGCCTTCTGGTATCTTAGGGGTAGGATGGCATGCTTTCACCCAGACTATAAACCTTACTTTACTGTTGCCCATTTTGTTGTCCTGTTAGGACTTGTGCCACATTTACAAGACTGATACCTGTTTGCTGTTAACCTACACAGGCACTTAAAGATGCTCTCCTTTCACCAGTCTGGGTTCCCTTTCCCAATATGGACTTTGCAAGTCCATCTTCTATTGTACTCTTGACTTATGCTCCTCCTATTCATGGTACCTGCTTACCTGCCTTCATGCAGTAGTCTGTTTCTATTGAGCTTAACTTCATTTAATTTTGAAATAAAGTATATTCTGCTAAAATGGTTGTATGGTAAATGGCACTCATTGTACTTTTAAAATTTAATAAAAATTTTAAATGCTTATTTTGTAAATTACAGGGTAAAATGGCTTTACTGGCTGCAAATAGTTGCTTTGTCTCTTGTAATGAAGATGGGGATGTAGTTGCTAAAAAAAAGACAGCTGGAGAAGAGGAAATGGTAAAGGTGAGCTTTTATGCTTTATTTCGTGTCCTTGGTCTGAGTTAATGTTTTTATGATACTTTGCTTTTTTTTTATTTTCCTTCTTATCCTATCATTTCCAGTATGGAAAATTTGTAAAAATATTTCACAGAACAAGTAGGAGAATAATGGAAGCATATTATGGAGTGTTAAATCAGTTTTCCTAGAATACATGTGGACCCTTCTGTCTAATTAGCTCATTTGTGGCATGTATTTCATTAGCTGTAAGAAATAAAGTTTATCTGTAGAGCTAGACAATATCAATATGTTTTTTAAAATATCTTGATTTTCGTCTTTCAATATTAAGGGATACCTTGTCCTCTCCCATTTCCTTTTCCCAGTGTTGAGTTTCAGGTATGGTTGTGGTTTTGTCCAGAGATATCATTTAAATACATGCGTACCTGCAAATATCCATGTTGTACTCCAATCACGACTTATTCTTCTTTCACATCATAAGTAACAACAAGTGCAAATAATTTGAGCATATATATTTACATATGAGAATAAAATCATTTTAAATCAACTATTTTAGAAGTAAATCTTAAGTTTATGAGTGAAATATTTTCTAAAAAAGATAATATTACAGGCATTCTTTGGAACTATTTTTAATGTAGGAATTCTGATATTCAGCAAAATACTATATTTTTGTATAGTTGGTTGTCACAAAAAGTAGAAGCACCACAAGCATGTTTCTTCATCTTAGGTAAAAATAATCATGTCACAACAACTTTATCATTTTAAACAGTAGTCCCTTTTACCAGTGAAAAGAAATCGATGGCAGTAACACATTTATTTAATCCAAAATACCTTCAGTTTAGCAAACTATATTTTTCTCTTGCCTTTTTACTTGACAAACAAATCACTGAAACTCTGCTCATGTCTCTCACTATTCCAACAACACCACTGATTTGGTGGAGTAGAATGGATGATTGATAATTCAGCATAACAATCCATTACATGGGTAGTGAATGGAAATTGTAAAATATATGCCTTCTAACATCATATTGATCCAGTAACTGTACACATTAATTTTTTGTGTCCTAAAAGCTATACATTTGGCTTAGCAAATATGAGAGAATCTTGGCAAAAGAGTTGTTGGCCAAATATAACAGTGATTGAGTGACCATGAAGTAGAGGAGAACAGCCGCAATACATACTCCGTATAGGAACGGTGGTTCACAGGGGTTTTGGGGAAATGGAAGGAGCATCACAGTCTATTCCACTTAAAATGCTGCTTACAGTACCTGTCTAAAGTTCATTAGCTGAGACTGAAGTCTGCTCTGAGCTTAAAAGCAAGTGTAAAATGTATTGCTCTCTTCTAGAAGTTTAGAGAATGATGTGAAAACCATTTTTACTCCCAAGGGTTTTGATTTAAATATTGTTAACTTAGTATTAGCTATCCGTGTAGGATTTACTATGGGATGCGATAAGAGTTTGTGTAGTCATTAAAAAAAGTGAAAAATGTATTTAGTGTAAGTTACCTATTTGTTATTAACAATATGTAAGCTTTTGCCCAGTTTGTCTGACTAGTGCTGTACAAACAAAAGGCGTGCTCTCTTTTTGTTTATAAATTGTTATATCTCCAGCTTTCAAATAAAATTTTATATTTAGAGATGCAGGAATACTTCACATTTGTAAGTGTGTGTGTATAAATATATTTTGTAAGGGTATAATACCTGTTTTTGTATTAATTACCTGTAATATATAATTTATTTTCTTACACCATCTTTAAAATATTTTGTTATGATAGTTGAAACTCTTGTGTTAAAACTTGTCAAGAAATTATAGACATTGGTAAGGTATTGTGTGCATGACTAATGTGGAAAAGTACCCCAAAACTGTGTATTTTTATTTCTTTATTTTTTTTTAAACTGGAGTATCTGTTTTTATTTCCATATGCCCAATCTGTATTTTAATCTCAAGTCGGTAGTTGTTACTCTGTTAACCTACATACTTGTTCGTTTATAATGTTTACTGGTGAAACTGTTATGTTGCTGAAAAACACAAAGCAGAAATGTGGGAAGTGCATTGGATAGGAATGTCACTGCAAATATAATAATTGTATTGACAGCTTTGTGATTTATTAGCATAATTTTGTAATTATCATTATTCAATAGTATTGTAGTAGTAGATAAGAGAAAAAAGTGTTTTGTTTTTTTTTTAATTAATGGAACTTTCTTTTTCTCTGTGCTTCCTTCACCTACATGGTTTTCCCTAAACATATGATTTGTATTGAAACAACAATCATACACAGTTCATATTTATGTTATTAAGTACAGTACAAGTACTTTCCATCTACAGAAGACAAGGTATACATCCTACTAAAGACTTTTTCTTTGGCAGCAGGGAATAATTACAGACTTCACGCAGTGTAAGATTTACCTGCATCTTTTAAATAGAAATTAAGAGAGCAAAGTACATGCCCAGTTCTTATTCTAAAGCCACCATGCTGTTGACGACCTCAGGATACAACATACTATTAGCTATTTCTCAAAACAAACTCGCATCTCTGCGTGCTCTCAATTACTTAGAAATACAGAGAGCAAGTTAATGGATGAACTTTTCAAGGTATTTTTCATATCAGTTATTCACAAGCAAGGCTTTTCCAAGAATGTGCCACATAACATCTAAGAGACATTCTGTAAAAAAGGACATTAGGTGATTTGGACATTGTGCGAACAACATTATATGCAAAGCTATATGGGATTCTGTAGTGTACCTCTTTTGACTAAATACAGAGGTATAATGCCACAACGCTGTTGGGCACTACATCCCACAAATTGAAGCATACGCTCTTACATGGTAAACTTTTTACTTTTACGTAGAGAAAGTTCACATTAAAATAACAATAGAAAGTACAGAACAGTACTGGCAGAGCAATCACTTTGTATACAAGGGACCGAGATAGAAGTGTTGCGTTCAGAAAACTGTTGCAATCGCTACGTCCAGTTATGTCTGCTATGTTCTGTTCTCTGATCAGGATTTCTGAACTCTTATTGTAAACTTATGGGAAATCAGATGAATATACAGTTGGATGTTGCTGAATGGACGTTATTTGGCGCATAGCTGTATTAGTGTGCTTCATGAAATTGCACCCTAAAATGAAGCATATTTTATAAACTTAAAAAAAAAAAAAAAAAAAAAAAAAAAAAAAAAAACCTAGCCTGCTCTTGCACTTCAAAATGAAGGTGAGTTCTACCGGAGTACCATTATAAAGAAAATTTTTAAAACTTAACCAGAAATGTTTATTTTGAAATGGCAAAGATTTCAATTTAAGAAAACATGCCTTCTGAGTTAATGACACAGGCCTATGACAAAAAAGTAAACTGTAAATATACATTTTAACAGAGATTCTTGGTTCTATTTTTTGAGGTAAGGATATATTTCTTGCTTGTTTGTCAGCTTGTAATAGCCATTGCGAGTGGATTATGAAAACCCAACAGTGAAACACCCCAAGCCTTTCGCATTCAGTGTTGCTGTTTTACATAGCCAGCAAAGCAATATTCACGTCGAGGGGAGGCGTAGTTAAAAGAGCACAATGAGTTTCATTTTACTTTGTAAACATAACAGTAAATCTGAACCGAACTGATGACACTACGTTGTATTTTTAATAAAAGCCTTAGATTTTTGAAAGACCCAAGCCAACTTTTCAAATTAAACTGGTAGTTTGTGCAGATTGAAGCCCCACTAACCTATTTTTTCCCCTCCCTCCACCACCCTGCCCCCTTTTTTTTTAAAATTCATAATGAATTGCTCTTTCTGAGGATATGGTGATAAAAACTCAACATAATGTATTTGATTCAGTGATATTCACTGATTCCAGTCAATTTGTAAATACATGGGAAAAACATGCAAACTCCATGTGGAACCTGCTGCTGTGGGGCAGGAATAACACTCTACACTATCACTTTGTCTATGCTAAAAATTCTGTACTAAACTTACTAAATTTCAACCTGATTAAACTTAGGTGAATTGGCACTGCTAAAGTGGTAGAGTGGCAAGTGTGTGTTTGAGTATGAGAGAGACTGCCTGCTCTGCGATGGACTGCTGCTTTGTTCATGTGTTGTTGCTGCCCCACAACTGTACCCTGGGTAAGTGTGTTAGGAAAATGGATGAATGAACGAATTAATTATTATTGTTATTATTATAGTACCTTTAACTGAGAGAAAAATATGAATAGATTTATTCTTATTTCTAGCTTATTTGTCCAATGTTGATGTGCAGGGTCTGCTTTTTGGCACAACACATTCCACTTGCTAGTCCAGAGCATGTTCAGATGTGGCGTTGACCTTGTGCATACTCCCCCTCAACTGATTGAGCCAATATTTCCTTGTGCACCTGTGTGGCTGCTTTCTCTGTGCGGTGAGACACAGGGCTGTTTTTGCCATGGACTAGTCATCATGTGGCCATACCATCAAAGGCACACTATTCTATATGAATAAAGATGCCACAATGGTAGCGCTGTAGTCTGGGGTTTGGAGGTTGTATGTTCTCTCCAGGTGCACCAGTTTCCTCCCACCGTCCAAACACATGCAGGTTTGGTGGTTTAGCATTGCTAAAATGGCACATTTGTGTGTTTGCTATGCTATGGACTGATGGCCCATGCAGGGATTGTTTCTGTCTTGCGTCCAAGCTGCTCATACTTCAGCTGCCCCATGACCCTGTACTGTATAAGCGAGTTAGGACGATGGATGGATGCCAATAACCTCTGTTCATTTTGTCTCTTGATTACATACTGCATGTGAAATCAGTATTTTGTCCCTGAAACACTTGTGTATTATAAATCTCTTTTAGTAATTATTCTCTAGTTCTCTACAGATCAGAGACCTCGATTCCCATCTAGTGGTGACTTTCCAAGGTAAATTACCCTGGGGCTAAGTATATTCTCCCCATTCCGCAGGCTGCAGTGAGGACAGTCTCCTTGAGAGTGAAATGGTACCGCAGAGGCAGATGAGCGGGTAGTTGGTGAAGTTACGCATACAGCCAGTCCACTTTTGAATTGGGTAAATTAAGGCTAAGTCTTTTCTTTATAATGGGAATCTGGTACCCTTCACCTTCATTATAAAGTGCAAGAGCAGGCTAGTTATTTTCTAAAATTTGTAAAATACGCTTCGCGCACTCCTTTGAAGAGGAAGATATGTTTGCATTCTTTTAATTGTGAGATGGAACTGTCATCTCTGTCTTGTCATGGAGCACAGTTTAAACTTTTGAAAAAGAGACAAATGTTTGTTTGCAGTGTTTTGAATGAAGTTCCTGTCTCTCTACAACCTCCAGTGTTTCTGTGCAAATCTGTGACCCAAGCATGACAATATAAAAATAACCATATAAACATACGGTTTCTACTTCGCGGATTTTCACCTTTCGCGGGGGGCTCTGGAACGCAACCCCCGCGATAGAGGAGGGATTACTGTACAATACAATTTATTTTTGTATAGCCCAAAATCACACAAGGAGTTCCGCAATGGGCTTTAACAGGCCCTGTCTCTTGACAGTCCCCCAGCCTTGACTCTCTAAGAAGACAAGGAAAAACTCCCAAAAAAAACCCTTGTAGGGAAAAAATGGAAGAAACCTTGGGAAAGGCAGTTCAAAAAGAGACCCCTTTCCAGGTAGGTTGGGCATGCAGTGGGTATCGTATAGAAGGGGGTCAATACAATACAATACACAATACAGTATAAAAATAAAAATTTTACAAATATGGAGCAGAATTTAACAGTAGATGATATCACATAATATTATTTGGATTTGTTTAGAGTCCTGGAGACCTCAGCCATCAAGCTGCCTACCCCATTTGGCCATTCCACAGCTAAAACAGTGCTGGGCCAGCCATTTCGATGAAAGGACCCCTCTACCCCACGATTCCTGCGATCCTCCATCAGGGATGACTTTACCTTAATAATAATAATAATTCATTACATTTCTATAGCGCTTAGGCAGGCAAAACAACTTGGCAGGTGGACCGTGGCACCAAGTGCCACATTTGAGTACCGAGAAGAGAAACAGAATAGGTGAGGGTTAGTAACAAATTATAACGATCATGTTACTTATGTTTTAGTGCTAATGACTAACAACAGAGATGCAGTCTGCACAGTTAGTCAGCAGCTGTAGTCAGGATATGCTAAACTGAAGTAGTAAGTCTTCAGTCGGGATTTAAAAGCTGAGACCAAAGGGGCATCTCTTATAGTAGCAGGCAGACCATTCCACAGTTTAGGAGCCCTGTAACTAAAAGCTCGACCTCCCACTTATTTTATTAATCCTTGGAATCATAAGCAGACCAGCATCTTGAGATCTTAATGTGAGCTCTGGTTTGTAAGTCATGATAAGTTCAGACAAGTAAGCTGGACCTTGGCCATTTAATGCTTTGTATGTTAAAAGGAGGATTTTGAAATCTGCCCTAAACTTAACTGGGAGCCAGTGTAAGGATTTAAGAACTGAAGTTATGTTCATATTTTCTTGTTCTTGTAATAATTCTTACAGCAGCATTTTGGATTAACTGGAGGCTGTATAAAGAACAGTTTGAACATCCAGTGAACACTGCATTGCAGTAGTCAATCCTACTAGAAATAAACGCATGAATTAATTTCTCAGAATCCTGTTTATTTAGAAAGCGCCGTAATTTCCCATCATTTTTAAGATGGAAGAAACATGATTTGGACAATTTTGTAATATGCACTTTAAATGACATGCTAGAGTCAAAGATAACTCCTAGATTGTGAGCTGATTTAGTAAAATTAATGGTGATTCCAACTGAGTTAAATGATGACAAAATGTTGTTGTGATCAGCATCATTCCCTCCAACAATTAACATCCCTGTTTTAGTCTGTGTTTAAAGACAAGTAGTTCTCATCCATCCACTCCTTTAATTCAGTAACACAACTTATTAAAGACAACATCGGAGAAACTTCATTTGATCTAAATGAAAGGTATAACTGGGTGTCATCTGCATACAAGTGAAAATTAACATTGTTTCCTAATGATAGATCCCAGTGGAAGCATGTAAAGTGAAAACAGTAAAGATCCCAGTATTGAGCCCTGTGGGACACCATATCTCACTTCTGTGTATAATGATAGAGTACTGTCAGCACATTTCTGTATGTATTGGAATCGATTTGATAAATAAGAACTAAACCAAGCGAGCACAGTGCCTGTAAGGCCAACATCATTTTCTAGCCTATGCAGTAAAATAGAATGGTCAGTGGTGTCAAATGCTGCACTTAAGTCTAACAACATAATTAGAGTGGAGATTCCTTCATCAGAGGATATCAGAATTTCGTTTACAACCCACGTTAGTGCCGTTTCTATAGTATGACCAGTGCGTAAACCAAACTGGAATTTCTCAAATAAATTGTAATGCGTAATGTGTGACTGAAGCTGATTGGCGACTATTTTTTCTAGTATTTTAGAGAGAGAGGGTAAATTTGAAATAGGCCTATAATTATTTAGTATGTGTGGGTCTAGGTCTGACTTTTTAAGTAATGGTTCAATGACCGACACTTTTAGTGCATCAGGTACTGTGCCATGCAATAATGAACTATTGCTTTTTACTAGTTTTGTTGGCACTGGATTTAGGGAACAAGTAGTGGGTTTCATTTTAGAAATTAAAGTTAAGATTTACTGCTCAGTTACAGGATTAAAATTACTAAAGTGCTGAATGCAATGTGAAGCAGGGTCTGCTAAGCTAGTGTGCAGTTTGTACTGTGATTCTGTGATCTAGGATGGTATATTTTTAATTTTCTCATTGAAGTTCATAAAGTCTGTACTGCTAACATCTGTTGGTTTTTTGCACTGTAAATATGAAATCCCATTTGTTAATTTAGCAACTGTTCTAAACAGTACCCGAGGATTTTTATTATTGCTATCTATTATTGTAGAATAGTATTCTGAGCGAGCTTTAAAGAGAGCTTTTTTATATTTTGTTTAACACTCTCTGTCCATGCAATTTGAAAGACATGTAAATTTGTTGTTCTCCATCTGCGCTCCAGTTTTCGACACTCTAATTTAAGAGCTCGAGTGTTTTCATTAAACCAGGGAGAGTTTCTATGTGCTTTGATCACTTTTTTTTAAGGGGAGCCACTGCGTCCAGAGCATCTCTCAAGGTCACATTATAATGTGAGGTTAGCTGATTTAAATTGTTTTCCACAATTACACTCGACTTACTCAAAGTATCTGTAAATTTTGAAGCAGAATTACAATCTAGATGTCTTTGTTTTTAATCTGTGTGCATTGGCAAAAGCAGGACTAAATCAAATGTAATTAAGTAGTGATTGGAAATAACTTCATTTAATGGAGCAATGTTTAAATTTTGAATTTCAACTTTGTAAGTTATAATTAAATCTAATGTGTGGTTATGATTATGAGTTGGACCTTTGACAATCTGACAAAATCCTACTGAATTTAACAAACAAGTAAAACATTTGCTAAAAGTGTCAGTTTCCACATCAATGTGTACGTTAAAATCCCCCATCAGTACTACGTGATCATAATTTATAGCCAAATTAGATAAAAGGTTGCTAAATTCAGTCATGAACAATGAATATGGCCCTGGTGGTCTGTAGACTAGCACTATAATTGTGATGGAATCTGTTTTAATATTTAAAATGAATGCCTCAAAGGATGTAAAGTCGCCTAAATTTTTAGATGTGATTTGCATTTTGTTACAATGAATTATTCCAAGCCCTATTACTCGACCAGAATCTCTAGACTTATGAAGGAACGAGTATCCATCTGGTGACGCCTCAGCTAGGGGAACAGTGTCACATTTACTAAGCCAGGTTTCAGTGAGAAAACACAGATCAGATTTTGTACTTAATATAATATCATTTACCAAAACAGCTTTACTGCGAAGAAAGGGAATGTTCAATAAACAGCATTTAAAACTGCATGCTTCTTTCTGAACTGGTGATATAAAATGAACTTCAGTTGCTGTTGCTAAAGAAATCTTAATGAAAATAAATATTTACCCTGTATAGTCTAAGCATCTCTCAAATGTAAAATCAGAAAATTTTAAACAACCACACTATTTCTTTTCTTTGCTAAATATTCTTGTTATCTAAGTAAAAATTCATCCATTCATAAACCCAATTTTAAGTTTGCCTGAAAGTTTTCACGTTTAACTGTCTGTGAATATTCGCCAACCCTATTATTGGTTATACTACTTTATGATTGTAAAAAAAAAAAAAAAAAAAAGAGTGAGAAATTATATGATGATTATTTGTTACCAGAAAATATTTCAGCATTTAATGTTTCTGTCTTTAGATTCGTTCTTGTGCTGAAAGAGAAACTAAAAGAAAAGATGATATTCCGGATGAAGACAAAGGAAATGTGAAGCAGTGCGAAATCAATTACGTGTATGCATTTTTAATATTTAAATAATATCTGTCTTGCAAGTCTTTGCTTTGTTTTTATTTGGTTGAATCCTGTGGACTTGTTTCTCAATTTGAATTACAACATTTTAATTTTTGTATAAAATCTTGTTAATTGGTTCTATAGCCAGATCTAAAATTGGATGATAAATGAAATATATATTGTGAAAAGTAAAAACATTCTGGGGTGGTACAGGTCTGGGTTGAAAAATGAGAAACCCTGAAAACACAGATAAAACATGTGAACTACATACACTGCACAACTCCAAGTGCATGCTGATCAACATGAGGACAACAAACAATGCATACATCATTTTCTAATTATTTTCTACAATCATACCTATTCTTCCCACACTAGGAATCCCCACACCTTTTGAACAGAACCATCATGCTGGTGACTAGGCGTGTGCGATATACATCATTTACGATTATATCTTAATTGCTGTTTTAACGATGTGCGAGATTAAATTGAGTATGTAACTCGCTTTGCAAAAAAAAGAAAGAGTTCAATCACTAATGCAACAGTATAGACCACTGCGCGTGCACAAAGTGAGTTGCATAGGCGTGCACGTCCAGCAAGCTGCAAGTTAGCGTCGCTCCCTGCCTCAAAATGAGTAAACAAACAGCGCCAGATGATGAAACAGCCTCGCCATCTACATCGTCAGAGTTAATTGCCAGACGTGGTTCATTCTCACTCGCATGGCAGTGGTTTGGTTTTGAAAAGACTGATGTTGTTCAGAAGACGGCAGTCTGCAAACTATGTGGTAAATCAGTTGCCGTTAAAGACAGCTCGACAACTAACTTGTTTCACCATTTGCGAACTAACCACCGCACAGAATACGAAGAATACGAAAAGCTTAAGGAGTCAGCTGTCCAGCACAAGTCTAAAGTAACCAAGGTACAAGCACAAAAACACACTCAGCAAACTTTAGCGGACTCATTCTGCAAAAAAGTGCCTTACGACAAGAAAGCAACAGATGGCATGATATAACAAACGCCGTCACCAATTACATCTCAAAAAATATGGTGCCAATTCAAGTGGTTGAGAAGAGATGGTATTAAACAGCTTTTGAATAATTTAGACCCAAGGTACACACTGCCTGGCCGAAAATATTTCGGTCAAACCGCTCTGCCTAAGTTGTACGATTCATGTCGCCAAACTCTGACGCGTAAACTGCAAAAGGTTTCACATTTTGCCACAACAACGGATTTATGGTCAAGCCGAACATCCGAGCCATACCTCTCCCTGACGGTGCATTTCATTGACGAAAACTGGCAACTGCAAAGCTTCTGTTTACAAACATCCTACTTCCCACAAGATCACACTGGCAACATCATTGTGCAAGGTCTGAAAGATGCGCTGGCATCATGGTCACTGCGAGAAGACCGCATGGTTTGCATGACAACGGACAGTGGGGCTAACGTTGACAGTGCACTACGGATTAATAACTGGAAGAGGCTACCTTGTTTTGGGCATAGGCTTCATATTGCGATTGGTGAGTAATTTGGGGTTCCTCTATAAAATGCAGTTTAGGTTAAATTGATCTTATTTATTATGACGTTTAAAAATACAAAAAGACCTGATAAGTAAAGCTATAGATGACAAAAATGTAATTCAATATAATTTCAAATAATACATTACATTATCTTGGAATTATCGTTATCGTCAAAGTCCCAGAAAATATTGAGATTTTTTTTTTCCCAATATCGCACACACCTACTGGTGACTACTTTTCCACAAAAAGTGAAAGGAGCACACGCAGACTTTTTTGGTGGATTTTTCAACTTTAGCTATCTCCTCCTCAGTAGTGGATGAAAAATCGAGATGTAATTTTCTTTTCAGATTATTGTCTCTATCTTTAAGGAATGTAATGTGCTTCATAGCCTTAACTGTAAAAAGCTTAGTTTGGAATTGCAAACCCGTGATTTAACAAAAAAAAAAAAAACACATGTACCTGTGCAATAATTATCAAGCCCCATTACTAAATTGGAAAGTTCCGGTTGCACATGTGCATACACACACACAGGCTAGGGTGTTGAGCAATGCAGGGCCAATTGGTCTAGCCCCATTAGCTGGAGACAGGCTTGCAGAACCCAGCATAAGGACAATTTCACATACTATTAAAAGCAATATTTCTCTAAATAAGTAAATACATTTAAGCATTTGATATGGAGAAGAAAAAGTTGAAGGATGTTGTAAACATCTAACAATAAGTTAAATTACTCAGGGAAGCTTATTATTTTGCACAACATCTGGTGTGGATGTGCTCCACTGGCTCTTAATACATAAATGCTACTGGTTCTAGATATTAAAAAGTATGTCAATAAAAATTAACAAAACAGAAGTAAGTTTAATTAGCAGTAGTATTATTTCAATGAATGTTTTAAGAAAGATATTGCAATTGCAATTATCATAGATTAATATCCATTTACATGAACTTTTTACTTAAATTACAGAAAGAAGTTTCAGAGTTTTCAGGATCATAAACTTCAAGTTACTAAAGAAGACAGTAAAATCCTTAAGAAAGCAAGGAAAGATGGGAGTTTTCATGAAGCTTTACTGGACAGGTATGTGTTTTTAAAATACACTTTATCTGAATAGCAATATTAAAAAGTAGGTCTGCTTCAAACA
>NC_041398.2:135168954-135170789 GCF_900747795.2 Erpetoichthys calabaricus | reverse complement strand
ATATATTATATATATATATATATATATTATATATATATATATACTAGCAAAATACCCGCGCTTCGCAGCGGAGAGTAGTGTGTTAAAGAGGTTATCGAAAAAAAAAGGAAACATTTTAAAATAACGTAACATGATTGTCAATGTAATTGTGTTTGTCATTGTTATGAGTGTTGCTGTGTTTTATATATATAAAATACACACACACACATATAAACATATATATACATATACATATACACATATATATACATATCTACATATATATATATATATATATATATATATATATAATATATATATATATATATATATATATATATACATATACACATCCAAATATCAACATATATATATACACATATATACACACACACACGCTTTATGGGTGATGATTGTTTTACTCTTTTTATTTTTATTTTATTTTATTGTAGAATCAACTCCTATCTGCGCACAGCAGGGCAGCCTTGGGCGGATGCGTATGGTGTATTCACTCCATGTTATCGTGCATTGCGCTGTCAGTGGTATTTTGATAAAAGAATTTGAACAACATATAAGAAGCGTATAAATTATTAAACAGTAAAACATTAACATTTAAGAAGTAAAGTTACATTAAGTACTACTGCAGTGCCTTCGGGTATACCTCATTTTTTGTTTGCCCATTACATGCTTAAATGTATACATTTTTTGGTGCACCTACCTGAGAACACGCGACATATAACCGAGCGTGGGAGAAGCATGGATTTTAAACACGCATTGAGTTCATCTGCTTCTCTCCCTCGTGGAATAACTGGTAATGTTTGACTAAAATCTACAGCGAGTAAAACGACATTACCTCCTATTTTTTTTTTACGATCTCTGAGATGTTGCTTTTTTCGGTTCAAGGCTTCATAAGCTCTTTTATGTGCCATGGTGTACTTAATAAGTAGTAATTATCCGAAACCATCATCTTTGAATGTTGCAAGACTTTCGCCTTGTATGTAGATCGGGGTAATTACATTCATTGCATTCCTAGTCTGAATCACAATCTGATTGTATGGGTGGTTACCTGGTACTGTAGGGTTGCCACCCGTCCTTTAAAAAACGGAATCGTGCCACGTTTGAGAATGAAATTGCGCGTCCCGTTTTGAATCAATACTGGACGGGATTTATCCCGTATTTTTTTTATCATTTTTTTTTTTAAAGCAGCGTCTCATGCAAATCATCCCACACGCATTTTATGAGGATGCCTCCTTTCCTACTTTTGATTGGGTAATACTTGATGTCATCGTTAGTTTGATTGGTGTTTTTAACTGTCCACTGAGGAGGGCGTGTCTTTTAAGTACAGTCTGCAAAGTGTTGGCACTGAGCTGTGGCGTCAGCGCCATACTTGAAGCCCCTAACGTTGCGGTCAGCAAGTCGGCTAACATCCGCCATGTGCCGTCTTTCAGTTGCGAGAAGCAGATCATAGAATGGTTGAAACTGTTGCCCCTAACGTTGCGCCACGGCGTGTGGTTCGTTTATATCTCGTGTGTTCTCATTAAACTTTTATCTCGCGAATATGTTATTGCAATCCGCAGCGGGAGCGTTTCTATAAACTTAATTTAAACTTACATTTTACACCGTGCTTTGTTTCCCTTATGAACATGCTTGTATGCTTAACTTGCTCCGTTCTCAATTGTTTAATTAATTTTTTGCTCTTCGCTGTTTGCGGGTCTTCCTCCATTTCCCCCTACTTCGTTCTTTTATCTCGCGAATATGTTATTGCAATCCTTAACGGGAGCGTTTCAATAAACTGATTGAAAATAGTTTTGCATTTACCTTTTTAGTAAAAGGCGAGCTTTTAAGCCTGAGAAATC